>NW_016157828.1:75521-79071 GCF_001687245.7 Rhagoletis zephyria | reverse complement strand
AGCATCTGATGAGGCGGCTCTTGGAGTTTTCGAGAGAAAGATTCTGCGAAAGATTTACGGACCTTTACGCGTTGGTGATGGCGAATATCGCAGACGATTTAACGATGAGCTGTATGAGCTTTACAACGATATAGACATAGTGCAGCGAATTAAAATTCAGCGGCTCCGCTGGCTTGGCCATGTCGTTCGGATGGACAGAAACGCTCCTGCTCTGAAAATATTCAACGCGGGCCGCGATGCTGGGAACAGAGGAAGAGGAAGGCCTCCTCTGCGTTGGAAAGACCAGGTGGAGAAGGACTTGGCTTCACTTGGCATTTTCAATTGGCGTCAGTTAGCACAGAAGAGAAATGACTGGCGCGCTGTTTTGGACTCGGCCAAAATCGCTTAGGCGGTTACAGCGCCAAATAAGAAGAAGAAGAAGAAAATTATCAAAAATCTGAATTCCAAACTTTATGGAAATTTGCATACAAATTTTGCACTCCTTAGTTACGCTTTTTAGAAAAAATTTAAGTACGTATGCAGTTTTGC
Source organism: Rhagoletis zephyria (assembly GCF_001687245.7). Taxonomy (NCBI): domain Eukaryota; kingdom Metazoa; phylum Arthropoda; class Insecta; order Diptera; family Tephritidae; genus Rhagoletis; species Rhagoletis zephyria. The sequence continues at coordinate 78,543 of NW_016157828.1, read as the reverse complement.
AGCAAATCTTTTCTAAAAATGGTAAATATAGAGTTAGCGAAAACAAAAAAAAAACAAAAAGCGTCCATATTGCAAAAAAATCTACATATGTATGTATGCTCCATTGTATTATACACTTTGTAATCCAAAAATAAAAAAAATTGCATTAGCATATTGGCATTTTTGGTGAAATGGCGTTTTTACTATTACATACATTGGCATGCATTTTTTGTCATTTTGTTTTTTTTTTATTCAAAATATTTACGAATTGTTAGCTACTAACAATAGTTTGGTCAGATCGCCGTGTTTTGTTTCTTTCAAATGAATCTCGGGAGATCGATTTATTTTTTGCCGATTTCTTCCAGCATCGATTACATTTTTTTATTTCGATTCGAATCGATTCAAAAATTTATTTTTTTATTTCGATCTGGCAGCTCTAGTACATTTAACCAATTTTAGATTCTAATAGAATTCTGCAAACTATTCCTGTTACCTCGCCCCTTAAATAGCCGTCCAGTTTCCTTGCCGTCAGAACTTAATTATTTTTTGTACATCCCTACTTTCAGTGAACGTCCAGGTGTCAGTGTTTTGCATTTTACGTGTACGAAATATTCATTAGGAGATAAGGAGAATGTCTTACATTTATTTTGAAGCCACTACGTTTTTTTGGTACTTTGGTCTAATTCAAATGACCTTCTGAGAGCCCACAGAAGATGCCTTTCTTCGAAAATATAAACTAAAAGATCTGAGAAAAAAACATTTTTTTACGCATTAAAATTGCTTATGTTTACACATCACAACCCTCTGGTAAACCAAATAACCGGTGTGAAATAAATTCAATATTAGCACTTGGCTTTCACACTTGTTCATACTTCCTAACACTTGCTCCACTTATTAAAATAAAAATAAACACTAAATCCTTGATTCTTCTACTCCTCTATCCCTTAATTCTCGCCACCTCATTGCTCTTGAGTGCATTGCAATATACTTAAGTAAATAAAAATATGCTGAAGGGCTCTTACTCAAAAAAAAGGTCGTATATTAAAAATGTTCTCAAAGAATGGGGGTCGAGTGTAAAAGTCCCAAGTAAATAATAAAATATTTACATAACACAACACAATAATAAGTTGTTTGAAAATATTTTCATAAGCGCTTTTTGTAAACAAATAGACACTTCAAAGGTAGTTGGTGCACTGTGTAAAGGAGGGGAAAATGTATGTATGTATGTATGTACATAGTGGACCAAGGGATTGAGAGAATAAAAAGTACATTGGATAAAAGGCAAAGCTTTTGCGTTTGAATAGGTTTGTTTGTGGAAATAAAGGAAAGACGAAAACATTAATTTGTTGGAACTTTGATGGCTGCAGCTCTGAGCCAGATCGATGTCCCAATCGATTTTCACACGAGTCTTAGGTATCTTATGCCTATCAGCCTCAATTACAACAGAGAATAGGCAGTATCCACGATCCAGAAAATGAAGGTGGCGCCATTCGCGGACCGCTAACCCTCTCTTCGTCGATTTGACAGCATCCACACATTCGCTAACGTCACAAAATACATTTGTTTACATTCACTGTTGCCAACTTGATGCTTTTCGCACCAAATTTAGTGGGTATTCAAAACTCGAAAATGTTTGAGTTTGGTGCTTTTGATGCTTTTGTTTTTAGTTTGAAGACACTAAATTAGAAAATCTTAAAAAAATGTAAGCAAAATTTATAGCAATCGTAAGTGTGGTAAGCAGCTTTAAAAAATTTAAACAAAATAATGGCACAGTGACAATCATAAGCGACAACAAAATATGTGGCAGCACCTTAAATCATGCCAGAAGAAATCGACCGTCGTGCAAGAAACATTAGTTTTTATTAATTTGAATCGGCATCCTTACAATAAAATTTTTTTATGCATAAAAAGTCCATGAAATACATCAATAAAAATTTGGTGCTTTTTCAAATTCAAAACTTGGCAACACTGCCTCTTCGTCTTGCTCTCTCATTCTGGTATTTGTTGACGTCACGGCCAGTTGCTCTCAGCCCGATTGGCGCAATCTTGTTTTCTATCATTCTTGGGCAGTATCTACCTTTCTCTCACCATTGACGGATTTCTGCCTACCAAAAGAAAAAGCTACCTACCTGGTAGTAATAAAATTTTCACAGATGATGCCAAACTAAATGGAAACCCTAATTTTGAGCTGCTGATTTCGAATAACAGACCACTTCTTTGTCTTTGGCGCTGAAGATTCGACGATTATGAAGGCATATACAAGAGCCTACGTAATTAGTAAAATTATTTTTATTACCAGTGACTGCCAAGCTGCAATTAGAGCTGTAAACTCCGTCATGATTAACTCTGAATATATTTTGGACCGTTCCGATCTCAGTAGGAGATGTCTAAACAGAATATTCTTAACCTCATTCAAGTTCACTATCTCGGGGATATAGAGAGTAACAGGCAGACTAATTATAAGATCTGTTAACAAAGACGTTTTTAAGTTTCTGAGCAAAAGTTTTCTAAATATTAATTGAAACTTAAAAAAATTCATTTTTAAATTAATAAAAACAAGAATTAAACCTATTAAATTAAAAAAATAAGTTCCTAAAAATTAAATTAAATTAAACATAATATTTTTTCTCTTTAAAATAACAGAATCTACATATAAGTTAAAGGAAAATTAAATTAAAAAAAAAATAGTTCACTGCCCGTGTATTCGACAGCGGATCTTTCGAATGACACACCAGTGTTTTGCTCACTCGACCATTACGATTTTTGGAGCAGCGCGAGCAAACTGATATACAAGTGCTTTCTGTCAGAAGAGCTTTTCCACATAAAATTTGGCTTTTTTGTAAGACTCTCATGCCAGACCAAAAAATATTTCAAACTATCTTGCCTACTGATTTTCACTTGTCTTACAAAACACATCTTATCCAGTGGCGGATTTATCGTACAGGCAACATAGGCTGAAGCCTAGGGCGGCAGAATTAAGGGGCGGCAAAATTTAAGACAGCTAAATTAAAAGAAAAAAATTTATTTGGATTCAGCTGCACTT
>NW_016157828.1:48962-75506 GCF_001687245.7 Rhagoletis zephyria | reverse complement strand
TTTTTTTTTTTCGTGAAAAAAGGGCGGCAAGTTATGAATTGCCTAGGGGCGGCAAATATTTAAATCCGCCACTGATCTTATCAACTATCTTAGAGCCAGAATTGCCTTTTAACTGTATGGCGAACGAACTTGTAAGCGCAGAAGACACAAACAAGCAGATTCATAGCACAACCCGTCTGATCTCTAGGAAAACTTGGCTTACGGTGAAGAATGGAAAAACATCTCTAAAGTATATATAAACGACTATGAGAGCACTAACGGTCCATTGTATGTTGTCTTAAATGTAAATATGCAAAACGGCTTAAAGTAAAGGTTTCGTAAATTCAGCAGAAGTTGCAAGAATTATGAAGAGAAAGAAACAGTTTTTTGTGTTGTCTCTTTTTACCCTACACTCTTTAGGATCAGATTGCCATATCTGGCTTCGCCAATTTTTGGTGACCTTTGTGATGTTGGGGGTATACATACGTAAATTTAAAATGTCCCAAGACGAATATAAAGACGAAGGCAAATGCGAAGACGAGTGCTAAGTTTAATACGAAGACGGATCTGTGAACGAATATAAATATCATTACTAGGACAAGGCGAATACGAGGACGAAGACAAAAACGAATAGGAATCCAAAGACGAAAACGAAAACGAATATTTATATAAATATGAATACGAATATAGATAAATGTGAATGCGATGAGGAAAATTAAAAATAATGCGCATGCGGATATGAAAACGAAGACGAAGAGGAAAAAGAATGCAAATGCGAATGCGAATGCGAATGCGAATATGAATATGAAGACGAATGCGAAGTCGAAAATGAATACAAAGTCGAAAATGAATACAAAGTCGAAGACGAACACGAAGGCGAAGAGTAAGGCCAAAGTTAGTACATATGCAGCATAACATAAATTTCCGTCTCGAAGAAAGTTCTACTTCAGTAGAATGCCCCAAGCGCACACCTTTTTTAAATTCCAGATCTTTCACTTGGCCAGTGATGCCCATTATAGTGAATACTGCAAACCAAAAACAATTGACTATAGGTGTACAACAACAACTATAATATATTTGTTGGCACGACGGTGTATACAATCATAGGAACAGAAATGATGCTGAGAATGACAAAGCTAAACATAAATTGAAGTTAAAAATTGGTGATGCGAATGTGGATAATTTGTCAATGCAAATCCATCAATTTTGAAATTTTCATAAAATGCCAGACATGGCACATTATTACCCTCACAGCGGTGGTAAAGCGATATAAATATACATACATACATATCAGCGTATGTGTGCAAATGCATGCAACCCTTATGGCAATCGAACGATTTATTTAGTATTTTTTTTTTCTTTTTGTTATCCAATGTCTCAACAAGACATAGAGGCTGCTAAGGGGCTCAGATTTTGGTGTGGGCGTTCACGTACACCACCAAGTTGTCGTTGTTGTTGTTGATATCAAATGACATTAACCTTTCGCGCATATATCCGCTTCCGCCGTTTTGCGGCTCTAAATAACCACCCACAGGGCAAAACAGAGTCTACTTTCAGGCGGCAGGGCTTACGACACATGCACGCACATTCACTTGCACACTAACACATGCATACGCTTCGCTTTGCAACGCTCACAACTTTGTTATTGTTGTTTATTTTGTTCATTGTTTGAGTAATTTGTCTGAGCCGCCAGCGTGGCTGCCAACGTACTAAAAGGGTAAGAAATGTTAAATTGTAAAATTATCAAATTGTATTGAAATATTATAATTCCATACGCACACTGACACACCCACACCCACACCCACACAACGACAACAAACGCTGAAGTACGAGCAGCACACAGAAGCGCCGCAAATGAACCTGCGGCTATTTGGGGTTGTAAGCAACGACAAAGCAATGTTCAGCGGGATGCTGCTGCTGCTGCTGCTCCTCCTCCTCCTGTTCGCTACTTGCTGCCACCATGACTACGGTCAGCAATTTTAATGCGTTGAATTTCTCGCTTTTGAACGGCTTATGAAATGTGTTTTGCTCATTTGGAATTTGCTGAATTTTATTTATTCATTTATAATGCCTGCAGGAGTTGTGCTGCGGATGGTGTTGGTGTTTGGGCTGATGCGGGGGTGTGGGTGTGGGTTATTGGTGTTTTTTTTTTCTATTAGTGTGAGTGCGGTAGATTACCTTTTTCGATTTGAATGCTGCGAAAAGCTTTTAATTGCAATTGCTTTGTAAAGTAATAAATAAAATTACTGCATTAAGAGAGGGTGATGAATTGGAAGGATGATGGATAAAAGAAGTTTGAGTTGTGATGTTAAGGTTTTTATTTTGCGCAGACTATCATTAAGTTACATGGAGAACGGTTCTGATCAAAAATAATTTGTATCCTGAACTTCTCTATAAAGATATTTCATCCACTGACGCTAACGTTGTAGCCGAGTGGACTGAGGTTCGTAATAGCACTCGGTAAAACCCAAGACGCTGTTATAGTGGCACATATGTAGTTATCTTTCCGAACCGTCAAACGCTTCGAATAGGATGATTACCTCCAATCGTGTCATGACACTCTTTAACTTTTAGGATCGAGATTCAAAGTGTTATCTTGTTATCAGCCCACGAATTACTGAGATGATCGGGATTTATCTATCCTCGTGGGTCCGGAACCATTTTGAGGTCGCACGGTTTTGTCGAATGTCCTTTGTTTGAGCTGAGCATGCCTACATCAAGTCTGCTGCGGTCGATACCACCCTTTCGTCATTAATAAGGGCTTTTGGTATCTTTATCAACACCGAAGGCTTTTTACAATGTCCTTCCGAGGCAATCGTCAAATTCAATCCCTGGTCCCTGGACATAGGGACATTCCTGGCAACTGCCTAGCTGACGAGTTGGCAGGAAAGGGAACGGAAATATCTGAAGTCAATTCTGCTCAGAATGCGGGCATACCTCTAATCTCCTGTAAACACAGACTAAGGGCTGCACTCATCAAGGAATTAAATACCAGGAGAGCTGTGGAAACCACCTGCCATAGTACCAGGCAAATTTGGCCAAGGATTGATGTAATTCGATCCATAGCTCTTACTCGGCTGGACCGCTCTTCTCTCAGATTAGTATGCGGAGTAATAACCGAACACTGCCTGATGGGCACACACGGAAAAGGTTAGGATACCCCACCAACAATTTTGATCGCAGTTGCACAGACGAGGAAGAGGTGGAGACCATCGAACACTATCTCTGGCATCGTCCCACCCTTGCCAACACGCGCAACCAATTGTTTAGCCGACTTTTTGGGCTGTATAAAACGCGTTCGGTGGTTCAATTACTAAGAGAGGGGAAAAAACAAATGGCTTCAGCCAGTGGTATTACAACGAGCTTTCCAGCCCACGTGTGATCCACGCTCTACTCGAGGCAGCAACTCTAACCAAACTTAACCTAGGTTGAATTGGCTGCTCTCATCTGAGGCTTTATTTTCGTTATTCATTTTAAGGCGTATTTACGTGGCGGGTCCCAAACTCAGCGCACAACCCTTTTGGTGGAATTTTCGAGCCGCAAAAAAAGTAATCCCTGGAGTACGTGCTAAATATCTGTATTTTCTAACTTATCCAAGACAATACTAAAATGTTGATGTGTATTCACTACAGTTAATACATATATTTATATGATTAAAATTAGTGTGAATCGGTCAGCTGCCAATCCCATCTTGGAAACTCAATAACATTATTAAGAAACTTTCAATTTGAAAATCTCATCATATTTAGCTCATCGCATGAACGTCTGTCAAATCCCAAAGGTAAAGCACTAAGCGACTGATATCGAATAATGCAAAAGTACACAACACAAAGCGAAAAACCTGCACAGCTGGTTAACACGCCCAAAAGTATGTTACAGGCGCGCACACATAAACCGTTATGAAAATTCAATTTCATGACGAATTTATTATGAGAAGAGCTTACGAAGACGGGGAAAAATGCGTTGAAAGCGTTAAACAAGTGCGCATTTGGGAATTAAAAATACACAACAAAGCGAATGAGCCAACTCTATTTGAAGACACGAAAAAAAAAATGAAAAATGAAAGCCAAAGGACGCTTGTAAAGCGCTGTAAGCCGACAAAAGCATTATGCGCCTTGAGCGAGATTTCATACGGCAACGCGTATTAAAATTGAATAAACTCGGTTGAACACTAATAAAATAAGCGCCTTTGATAGGCAACAACAACAAGAAGAACAGCACCACCATACATTAGGCCAACCACTAAAAAAAATATGAGGCAAGCGCAGCTGCGTGTGGCAAGTACACGGTCGGTGGCAGAGTGAATGCTTCAAAAATTGTCAACCCTCAAAGGACTTTAAAATTGCCGACGCGCATGGATGGACGAGTTTTGTTGTTGTTGTTTTAAAAGGCATTAATATGCAAAATTATTTTGCTTTGTAAAAAAAGAGGGCGTACGCCCCCAGCATCACCGGTTATTAAGTGCATACTTTTCGGCGAACAAGTGTATAATTTTCCAATTGCTTTGTTTTATGACGGCGCGCTTGACATGAAAAATGAATAGGAATGAATAGGGGGGAGAAAGGGTAAAGAGGCAGAGCGTAGAGTAGGCAATGGAGTGCCAAGAAAACAGTAAAGCAAAAAGGCTAACAAAAAGCTGGCAGGCTGACAAGCATATGACGCTGATGACGGCACAGGATGTGTGGCGGTGTTGCAAGGGAGAGCAGCAAGGACAACCACCGGCTGTCAGCTGAGCAACAGCACATCAAAATTATTGTTGGGTTTGGTGTGTGGAATTTAAAAATTTCATTATTTTAATAATATGCGCAGGGATTTATGGCACAGCCGTGGCTAGGCGAGGCAAGCTAAGGAAAGGGGAAGAAGCATACAACTCGAAATAAAATCAACAACAATTTGACATTTGTTTGTTTTGTTTTATGTACTTCCTTTTCTCGAACTTATTTTGAAATGAATGAAAATTCCATTTGCGCCAAGTGCGAAATTTCAGACGCAAATGGCAGGTTGACTTTCGGAGGATTGCTTTCGGCTAAGGGTTGTAGCTGCTGCTGCTGCTCACGCTGTGGTGGTGGTTAGAAAATATCACACAACTTGTTGTCGTTGTTGTAGCCTCCGTTCGCTTATGATTATGATATTATTTGGAAATTATCCGCTTAACGTTTTTAATGCACTTCCGTTGCTTCCCTTCCTTCGCTTTTCGGACCCTCTGAAACCTTCGCACTACATACATACATACATACATACACATGTACATCTCGTACTTGCCACACCAACATTGCTGACATATGTGCGCGCATTGTAGCGGTAAATGAAATCATTTTGGTGTTAATAATGATGACATATGATTTTCATTGTTAAAAAATTCACTCGACTAAGTGAATTAGACAATTTGTCATTGTACACTGTACAGCCACTTGTGTTTGCAAATGTTTTGAGTGTGTGTGTGTGTGTATGTTGCATAGAAAATTGATGTTTTTTCCTTTGAAAAGGTTGCGTTTTGATTCTACCAGTTATGACTTGACTTTTACATTATCTTTATTAGAAATTTTAACGGTGCCGCTGTTGTTGTTGTTGTTGCTTATCATATTGTTTTTGTCATATGCCATTTGTTGTTTATTTTATTTCCAGTGCTCTACCCTTTAGCGTGAAAGAAGACGGCTTGTTGCCACATCATTAGTCAAGCTGCCAGTTGTTGTTGTTTTTTTTTATGATTTACGAAAGCATCTGTTTTGATATTTTTCACGCTTATTTAGAGCACTGGAGTGTAAGGGTTAAAGGCGGGAGATCCTTTTGTGGAGAAATTAAAAAAAAAATCGACAAGAAAATTTATGTAGTTATGGAGTAGACAAAGTGGTTATATAGCTACTCTAAAATACTTTGGATAGTGGTGGTAGGCGTTTTAATTATAAAATCTGTAACAGTACTGCTTGACCGATTAAATAACGAATTGAAAGATGTGCTAAGGAGGAGGTCCTATCGTTATTCTGTTCGTCTTTTTGTAATAAGCTTTTTAAATGTCATATAAATTTAAATATATATATTTTCCTTTTTTAAACAACTAAAACTTAAGATTAAAAAAAATATTAAAAATAAAGAAAAAAACAACATTAATAAAGAAAAAATGGATTAACAATTTGTAAAATTACAAACCAGTTTTTTCTTTCGAAAGCAATAAGATCTAAAAACAAAAAACAAAAATAAAATAAAATTAAAAAAAAATTTCTGAAACAATAAAATTAGTAAATAAAATTAAATAAAGCAAACCAAAACTTTTCTTTTTAATACAAAATTCAAAAATTAAGTTAGACTAGAGAGGAACTAATTAAATAAAGTACGTTCCTAATAGGTCAATAAAATTAAAGAAGTATTTTTCTTTTTAAAACAATCAAACCTGAAAATAAAGAAGAAAATTATATTAATCAAAAAACCAAAAAAAAAAAAAATACCTACCTAAAAATTAAATTAAATTAAAAACAAATATTTTTTCTTTTCAAGAGAGTAATAGAAACAAAATTACATTAAGAAAAGAAACCAAAATGTGAAAAAACATCTTCCTAAAAATGAAATAAAATTAAAAACCAATATTTTTTTCTTTTCAAAACAATAAAATCTAAAAATAAGTTTCTAGAGATCAAATGAAATTAAGAAAATGTATTTATATATTCTTTTAGGAACTTTGCATTTTTGCTTGACGGAGTTTTTGCCCAGCGCTCGCTGAGCCGACTAAAAGTGCATAGGTCCATGAGTAGGTCGCAGTTTGATAAAGGGACTCCCATAGAGAGGTAACTCTAAATAGGAGATTGACATGGAAAAGGTATATCGTGGAGCTGAAGGTAAATCGATTACTGAGACATAATTTCTATGTCAAGCGGTTTAAATTGCTTTTTTGGATTTGCTACTTACCTCTGGGTTTAGCGATCCAAAAGGAATCAATGATAATGATGAATTGACAAACTCAACTGGAGACTACTTTGGAAGAAAATATATGAACAACAGTATTCTAGGAATATAATTTGAGGCTGAGCTGCTGAGCTGAGCAAAATTAAGCAAGCTTGAACTTATGTGGGTACCCCAGGACAGGCCATGAAACTTGTTACCTTTGGCTGATGAAATTAGACGAATAACAGAAGCATTCAAATAGAGATAAATATCACTTAAGTCAAACAACATGAAATGACTTATGTCACTTTCCAAATAAAAGGCTCATTTGGTCAGCATAGTTATGATTTATGACCCACTGTTTACTTGGAGGGTATGAATGGCAGTGCCATTATGGCACAGAATATTTTCTTTAGAGATGTGCACTTTTGTGTCACATGTAATCTGGATGGACGAGCCGTATTATCTTGCCCTAAAATGTAGAACCTACTAAGTTGCACAAAAGAGCTCGGTACATAAATCTGTATAGGACTAATGCTTCCTCATGTTCACCTGTTTTCTCTACCTTCTCAATACTTCCTCCAAGGCTTAAGTACAATGGGCAACTCTACATCTGGGCGATGAGAAAATCATTTTGCATTTTCTGTCTTACCATAATTTCTCGCCATTCCATTCCACTTAATTATATCATAAACTTTCATATGGCTTGGTTACCAAATCTGTCGTTAATGGATGTTATCCTTCTTGACTTTGAAGCCACGTTCGCCACCAAACAACGGAGTTTCCTCGGAATGCATCTTATTCAATGATACCTTATTTAAACTTTGCATTTTATTATTTTGCGTAAAATCAAAGCCCACAAAACACTATATATGTTGCCTTTTTTAACTATTTAGGTGGTAATTTTTACTTTTAAGTTTCTAGACACTCATAAGTACAGAATTTAGGTTCTAATATAACTTTGGGCCTCGAGCAAAATTTTTTATTATCAATGTCTAAATTTGAAATAAAATAAATATATATTTTTTCTGCAACAGAATATCCATAAAAAAGCACGTGCTCCGCATCTTCAATTTCCACAAAACCATAAAAGTTGCCGAATGGGGTTGGAGATAGGCTTGAAGTGCACCTGGCCGAGTAACCGGAAACCGGTACGTATGAAACAGCTTTAAGGGTAGAAAGTCTATAGGCTCGATTGCTTGCCTTATCACGCGAAGGGCGCTTAAATGCTTCAAAACCAGACTGCGGCTCCATACAGGAATACGGATTTCACTACCCCGACCAGTACTTTTCTTGACTGCTTAGACAAAGATTAGATATGTCCCGATCGTGACATTATTTAGACTTTCACGGCGACGGAGACGAGATACTTGACGAACGATTTCAATGCTGTGATATTTACCCCTAATATGTAGCCATTCATGTGGCGCTGTAATCGATATATTCATTGTAGCCACCAACCAGCCCAAGCTTTTTTCTGTAACCACCACGATTGAGACGTCATCCGCATAGCTAACAAAGGTTGCATACACCTTTTGGAATGAAGATACGCAGGATATTATAGTGCATAATGTTCCACTGCAAAGATACCAGCACAGACTATTGTAGGATCACCGCCGTAAAAGCCACGATAGCTGTTGTATCGAAGGGTTCTGTTGCACAAATTAAATTCTAGGATGGCTTGTAGAAATGATGGGGCCTTCAAAATTCGTAAATCGTGAGGAACTTCCTTTCAGCTACATATGCGTTTTTCATTTCCTCCATATAAAAAAAATCGCACATAATTCATAATTAAGAAAACGACTAACATCGTCAAAAAAAAATAATTTTGCCAAAAATCACTGGCAAGTCCCAGCTACTTAAAACTAGCACTTTATTGTACTAAAATGAAATGGGCTACCAAACTGTATACTCAAAATAATTCATAAAATCTCGACAAAAATTATGGGGAAAAAATATTAAAAAAAAAATTATTATTATTAATTATTTGAGTGTTGTATAGTTATGATAAGCACTTTATGTACAGTGACTCACAAAAGTAGTTTTTATAACAAAATATAACAACAATAAAAGCCAATGCAAATCAAGGTTTCAAAATTTGGAGAAAATTACAAAATTTAAAATTTTCTAATCAGATTTTTATTTTAATATAAGACAGTGGAGACTTAAAGCTGCTAAAATCCCTCTAGCGGTGTTGAGCCCTTTTTCCATATAACGAATTTTTCTGCTCAAACCAACAAAAAAAAATCAAAAATCAACGGAATTTTTTAGCCGCTTAAAACTTGTAATTTTTATTAAAATTGAAGGGGGTTTTGTTTACTCGATTGTTACTAAAAAGTTTGTTATTTTTAAGAAAATTTGCTGAATTTTCTCAAAAGTTTGAAATCGTTAAAAAAAATCATTGCAAAATATTTCTGCGAGTCACTGTAAGTGTATTTATATACTTACATACTGTGCAAATAGTTATTTACACACAATATTTGCCAACTAAACGATTAATGCTGCTATACAAATTTTCAATATTACACCTAAGCAAACAGCATATTTTCCCAGTCATTGCAATCATCTCTGCATTTTTTCACGCACTCATACAATACATACATACATATGTATTATAAGCATACACAATATTCCATCGATAATGTCTCATTTCACATCCTGAGCACACACAATTGCCATCCATCACCCGCGCAACCAATAAGCGTATCTACGAGTAGTAAGTCCTGCGCATATCGCAGGAGGAGCAGCGCGACCCCCAACTGGCCGTCAACAAAGTGTTTTTAATTTGACGCTGCACAAACAAATCCGCTTGTCCTGTACAACAAACAGCAATGCAGCCCCTTGAACTTTCGCACAGCTTTAGCTCATTGCGTTCGCTTGCGTTGTTGTTTGCATAAAGATTTCATGTTTTCAATAATTTTTCTAAATGTTTACCGTTGACGATTAATTTTGCCACAGCAGGTGGGCGGAAGACTCTGAACGTTACAGTGATGGACAGAAAGAAGAGCAAGTAAGAGTGCCAGGATGAGGTTGAGGTGAATGAGGAGTTGAAGGCATGAATGCTTCTATAAAATGTTGTTTTGGGTGGCTATTGGCCGGACAGCTGTGGAATCCTGCATACATTTTATGTTGTTTGCTTAGCTGGGCGTGGAAGAAGAATGGGGGCAGTAGAATTGACTGGCTTTACTTATATTTACATTTGTTTATACATACACACATACTATGTACGAATGTATGTGTGTTAATGTGCGTTTGTGTTGCGTAGATGAGTATATTTAATATGTGTGTGTTAACGTTGTTGCTGTGATGTATCCTACATGTGTATGTACCTACACCGATAACGTTCCCTTGTGAGAATTGAATTTTCAATATTGGCATTTGGATTTACATAAAAAAAAATTATCCAGCTGCGATTGAGTGACGATACGTGACATCATACCTTGGCGAACTTAATTGAATTATCTATACATACTTACCCTGCAGGGAAACCGCGAACTAGTGCATTAAATTTCAAGTTCCGTACTAGCTCTTTATCGCCAAAAAGGAACTAGTCCGATAGGAACTAGATCACTACCAGTTCAAAATCAGCGAAATGAGGTACTTTAAAAAAAAAACAATTTCATTTCACTTTTTTCATTAGAAATTTATATCTAAGGTGACGAATTTAGAACTAGTTCGGAATTATCGAAAAAGGGATGCAGCAGGGGCTTGTTTACTTTACATAGATATGTGTTTGGCGGCTTTTTCGTTCAAATACGCTGCCATTCTGCACTTCGCAGATGCTTTTTCATAGCTTGCTATACAAAACAAAACTTTGCTTTAACATTTTAACATCTTGAGACCGTCTGGAATGTAATCAATAACAGCAAGCACCCCTGCAAACTCAGCTCCAGCCAAAGCTATGTAAAAGTACATTTCTTACAATCATTCAAACAAAATTAATTTTAAATTGAAAACACATTTCTTTCAAAATAATTTAAAATTGCACACACGGAAGAACCAAAAAGAACTGGTTCGGAACTATAAAATTTAGGATTAGTTCGGAACTATCGAAAAAGGGCTGCAGCGGGGGGCAATTGACACTTCCTAGAACATCGCCATGTTAAATTCGCCAGTAATTTCCATGCAAAATGTATTTATCGCGAACCAGTACTGGGTCTAAATGTACTAGAAGCGCACCAGTACAGAACTAGAGATTTTTACCACAGGGTTTGTATGTAGGTGTAGCTGTATTGCGAGTGAGACGAATGAGATGCAGGAAGCAGAGTTTTTCCTGCATATACTCCATAATGAGATTATGGTATACTCTTATTGACTGACGAGGTTGTTTGAATAATTAATTAAAGAAATGACTCTTATTAATTAAAATCCAATATTTGTTTTTCCTTTTTTTACATAGTATGGACTTATGCATACATATTATGCATCGTCATCATATGATGCTATATGAAGAAGCAAACAAGTACCAAAGGTACATAATTGCTTGGGTTAAAAAAAAATTATTGGCCTGAAGTCATAGAGAAGTTAGAAAAAGGTTTGAAAAATGTTTTAACGATTAAAATTGTGATTTATTGTAATCACCATTTTAACTCTTTCATAGTCAACTTAAAATGCATTTTATGGCAAAACACAGAATTTTAACTTTAAAATGAGGAGAACGCGGTTTCAAAATGGTAAAATAATGTTCTAAGTTTTGTTTTTTTGTTGAAGTAGTAAACGCAATAGCACCCAGGTTCGGCCCCCTCTCCGACCAAACATTTTTTTTTTATCTTCGGCTTCAGCAAAAAATTGAACTTTCAGCCGGACTCAAATCCCACTGGGGTTTTTTTTTTAGTGTTCTCCCTTCGCCAAACAAAAAATGCTAAAGTAGTCTTCTTGCATTTATTTCAACCAATGGATTTCCAGAAAAAAGTACTATATAAAATAAATCAAGCATTTGAATACTTTTAGCCTTAAAATGTTTATATAGGCGAAAAGGTCCCGAATATCTCATTTTTACATTGTCACTAAAAACAAAAATTATAATTTTTTTTAAATAACTTTGGAAAGTTTTCAAGTAGGATGTTCATGTTAAAGCCAAAGAAAGTTGGCATCACACGCAACATAGCTGTGAAGTTTCAAGGGTGTGCCACCAAATAAAAAAAAATTACATTGAGTAAAAGATGGCTATGATTTGAGAAACTAAATTTCCATTTTTACAATTTTTATTAGCACACTCGAAATTCGTTCTACAATTGTCGTATACATAAAGAAAGTGTTATATATCTGTATAAGGAATACTGTGTAAAAATCTTCCACGCCAATATTTAATTACTTTCAACTAATATGAGCACGAGTTTTTGTTTTGACTTTTTTAGTACATATTTTTTTAGGTTTTCATTTAAATACAACTTCGCGATGGAGTCTTGTTCTTTTTGATCAACTGAAGATAATGCATTGTCTAACAACAAGTGTGCCACCATTTTCAACGAAAAACACGTTTTTGCCGAAAAAATTAACAACTCTTGAAATTTTCTCATATATGTAGCCTTTGTTTTAGAGGTATATCTCTATCCAACAAAAACTTAACTGCAGTTAAACGAGCAGTTCGGTACTCGCGCGAATTTAAGCTAAGCGTTTCCATCGTATGGAATTGAGTACAATTTTTAGTTAGAGCGGGACAATTGGGGTAAGATCAGCTACTGTTTTCATATTGTTGGTTAATTTTTAATTCACTAGCTTAAGGATTTTTGAAGGCATTCACCTTCAGCAATACTTGATTGGATTTAGTTAAAGTAGACCTAGTAAGCCTACGTAAATCGAGGTGAGTTAAGTGCTGAGGTAAAACTAGGGGACTTAAGGTGAGTTAAGAGTAGTTGAGGTGCATCGAGGTGAGGTGAGTTAAGGTAGTTGAGGTGAATTACGGTGAGTTTAGGTTAGGTGAGGAAGAGAGAGTGCAGGCGATTTGTTGTTTGCCAGAACGTCACGGAGACTTTTGTTCCCAATTCGTTCTCTTAAAAATGTTCCCAAAGTATTCTTCGCATTTGATTCCACTTGTGTACGTTCCCGAGGGTTTCGCGCGTCTATAATTCCCTTAATTTTATACTCACTTTCGCTCTTGTGAAAACACTCCCGAAAGTTTTGCTCTCAGTTCGGTTTGGGTTTTTCAAAGTTATTGAAAACAAAACTACGAGAATATTGAGGAATGAGTATTGTATATTTTCTTTAAAAATGAATTAGAATTAAACAATAAAGAATGCGAACCATTCAGAGTCACCGATCTGTTGCTTTTGGTATGAAGTTGAAGTTTCTAAAGAGGATTGACCGGTGGGGTAATTTAGTTTTCGTGCCTCGTGCGTTAATGTGCTGCTCTTTTTTGGTACTTTCAAACCTAAGTATTACTGTTTAAAAATTCATGAAATCAATAACGGAAACTTATACATAAAATTTCTCTCAACTTTTATGAACACATTTTCCAAAGTTACGGCAAAACACATAAAATTACCACACTTAAATGTTCCACATCCACGCTTTACACACGTCAGCTCCAAGTCACGGTCCCGCTACAAATGCTGCTCCCTTTTCACATGCACCAGTTTGCATATGTATGTATGTACATTAGACCGTACCACCTCATAAGCAAACAAAGCAAAGATGAACACTTTACATGTTTTGAGAGCTTTCATTTACTGACATTAGAGTATACGACTTTTTCATAATCACTTTGCGAATAGTTCATAACAATTTCAGGATTTTCATGACTTGTTTCTAATTTCTCCGAAATGGTCCCAAAGCTATCCTCTATTAGTCCCGTAAAGGTTCTAAAATAGCTGCGAAATGGTCATGAAATATAGTCCTGAATCATTCCCTGAAATGGTTCCGAAATCATCCCGAACTGCAATGTTCCTGAAAAAGTCATGAACAGGCCCCGAAACAGTCGAAAAAGTTGTGAGATTGTCTCGAAATAATCTCGAAGCAGTATTGAATCGGTCCCAAATTGATCGCGAACAAGTCCCAAAATGGTCCTCAAAGAGTAGTGAACTATGCCCGTAATAGTCCTGACTTAGTCTCGAAACGTTTCGGAAATTATCCCGAAACGGTCCTGAAATAATCCTAGACTAATCCCGAAATGGTCCCGAACTTGTCCCGAAATGATCATGAAATAGTCCTCAAATAATACGGAGCTAGTGTCGAAATGTTCCTGAAATTATCCCGAACTAGTTCCGAAATGATCCTAAGCAAGTCCCAAAAAGGTCCTTAAATAGTCCCGAACCGAGCACGAAACGATGCCGAAATAGTCCCAAAGGGATGGTAAACTATTCCCGAAACAGTTTTGAAATAGCCCTGAGCTTGTCCAGAGATATTCATTTGTACACGCAAGAGCAATTACAGATTTCCTGCTGGGCTACCGCAAATTTAACCCATTCCGAATGTTTTCCATTTGAAGACAACCGGTCAGGTACAGGTATGGTTTTAAATTTCGATGAGACTGAAATATGTTGTTTGTTGGTCCGAATAATGAGACCCGTATTTTTTGGCTCGAAAAAAAATTTTAGCTGACTTATGAGCTATTTTGTTTTTTAGATAAAAATCGATATCTAAGGAATTTTTTTTCAAATGCCCATAAGTTTGTTAAAAATTAATGCATTTTAACAATTTTTTCACTGAAATGCTTTTGATTATTGCCACTTGTAGATGTAATGGTGAAATTATCGCTTTTTACTTTCATTAATTTTTATAAAAATTTATTTCGAAATAAATTTTGCAAAAGCTACATTTTTTTCTTTCATACTTTTTCCACAGGAAAATAGGGTTGTATTATGTAACCCAAAAATGTATTTCTACTAAAAAAATTCATATTTCAGAAAAAAAACTTTGATACTAGGGATTTAGCTCGATTGTTGTTCAAAGTGGCTATTTTCTTGTAAAAAAGTATGAAAGAAAAAATAAATAATTCTTGCCAAATAAAATTTCGAAAAAATTTTTTATAAAAATAAAAAAAAAATAAAAAAATAAAAATCGATAATTTTAGCATTCCATCTTGAAGTGGCAACAATTACTAACATTTGACAAAGTTATGGGCGTTTGAAAAAAGTAATCAGTAGATATCCATTTTTATCTAAAAAAAAATAGCTTATAAAAATAGCTTATAAGTCGGCCAAAAATTTGTTTCGAGCAAAAAAAATACAGGTCTCATTATTTGGACCAACATACACATATTTCAGTTTCATCGAAATTAAAAATCATGCCCGTACCTGACCGGCTTTGTTTTGAAATGGAAAGCATCTAACACATCATAAATGTTTGGCACAGCCTAATGTACCCAAATGTATGTACATATGTGTGTGATACCAAAAGGATAATATGATTTGACTAAAATTTAGGGGTTGACAAGTTGACCAAAGCAAGTGACCCTTTGCAAACATAGACACAAACTTACATAATTATTAATGTAGCCCAGACAAGTGGCGGTACATACAAACACACATATACACTTACAAAGGACTTTGCGCCACAACATTGAAGGGTTCTATACCAAGTGACCAAAGAAATTTTTTGGGGACACAAATATGGATGCTGCTGCTGCTAAAGAAGAGAAAGAGATACATAGATAGGTATACGAAATATTCATAAACGCCATGATAGCGCAGCATTTTGTGGCAAGCACTTGGATGCACGCATATGGAGACAAAAATAAATATGGCGTAGTTGGAGCTGTTTTACGACGGCAGAAAATTGTGTGGTATTTTAACCCTTAAAAAGTTTATGACTGCACAGACAGCGGCGATGGGCAGTGACGGGGCTTTGGCTGAGAAGCGGCAGTGTGGACGGAGAGGAAGTGAAAATAAGGGGAGCACTTACGGCAAGTGGACAACATTTCTGTGCCTGTCAAGTTGTTAAGTGGACAGCAGAAATAAGGAAAAATAAGATGAAAATTTTTGTCGAAATTAAAAAGTTTTTTTTTTTGCACTTTTATCGCACAAAAATTAGCCTTAATAGATTCAACTAAGCGTACTAATAAATGAATGTAATTGTAACTGATTGTCCGTATTGTAATAAATGCGGAGCGAGGGCCGGCAATGACAAAGGACAATGCCTTGGAAAAGAAGCATAATGGCTACTCGAGTAATAATCTAGGCATTGAGGCGTTGGCATTTTGTTTAGCCAAAAAAAAAATAAAAGCAAAAATATAAAGAGAGAAAAAAAACAAATAATCAACAACGTATGCAAATGAAAATTAATTTAATCCAGCGTATATTTTCATTTTAATTTAATTACAAACATAGCGAAGTACACAGAGGCACGCAAAGTTGGGGGTTGGGCTGGAATGGGGGCTGGTGATGTGTACGCGTTGCAGGTCAGTCACACACACATACACTCCTACTTGCACACCAACACAGATTTATTTATATGTGTCAATTTTAATTCTATGCCGTAATTATTTTAAGTCGCCGCTCGTTCGTCCGATCGGTCGCTCGGTCGGTCGGTGGTCCACTGTTGCTGTCCAACATTTTAATGACCAAATTGCCTGCTGCTGCTATTCATTTCTCCTTTGTATGTATCTGTGCGTGTTTAGTGTCAATTGTGCTGCCATTTTATTTTGGAAATTATGAAGGTCCTTTATTCTCATAATGAGTATCACTTTTTTTTCTGCTGCACATTGGCCTTGCTATGCCTTGTCTGGTTTATTAGTCGTACCATGGCGGCCGAGCAAATGAGCTTTTCTCGTCCACTCTCTTCATCTTTGCTCCTTCTTCGGTCTATATGCACGTAATAAAGCCTCACAATTGTAATTAATTAAACAAAATGCCCTTTCTGCTTCTTCTTCTTCTTCTTCTTCAGCTATAGCATCTTTGGCATTTTTTATTTTTTTTTTCATTTTTGCTGCTATTATTTCGTTACTTTTTCTTTCATTATTCTTTCCCTTTTACTCAACCATAGCTTATGAAATTAAAATGCAATTTCATCGCAATGAGCTTACTTTGACTGTCATTACAATTTAGTTGCATTACCATGTAGCCGCCGCTCCGCACAGTGGCGCAAAATTGGCATATTTGTGTTAAAAATTGTACAGAGTCTTCAGTTTTAAACCGATTTGAGAACTTTTTGTTTTTAATGTAAGCTAATAAGATTTTTTAGGGCAAATTTGGCTAGAAATAGTAAGTAAAAAGTCTTTCGTATTAAAGGCAAATGAAAGACAGATAGAAAGATAGTACAAAAGACATGTATTATTCTAACTACCACAAGTCTTAGAAAAAAAAAGCTCTCTCATTCACCACTCGTGGTGAAAATCTGTTTTGCGAGAAAGCACTTGTATATCGTTTAGTTCTCGTCGCACCAACAGTCGCACCGGTCGAGTGAACAAAGCACAGGCGTGCCATTCGAGAGATCCGAGTTCGAATCCTCGGGCTGCGACATTTTTTTTATTTAAATTTTTTTTGTTTATTAAGTTTTCTTTTAACTCATAGATTTTATTGTTTTGAAAATACTTTTTAATTTCGGAAGCTTATTTTGTGTACATATTTTTTTCTTACTTAATTACAATTTTTTTTTCCTTTACTGATATAATTTTCTTTTAATTTTTAGATTTTATGCGTTTAAAAGGAAGAATATTTTTTCATTTCATGTGGCTTTCAGGAACCTATTTTATTTTTTTCTTTTTTAAATTAGTATAACTTTTCTTTTTTAAATTAATTTTTGTATTTTTTTAGTTTGATTTTCAAAGTTTTCAATTTTATTGTTTAAAAAGAAAACATATTTTTTTTTTACTTTCATTTAGTTTTTAAGAACTTATTTTATTTTTTTATTTTTCCGTTTTTAATTTCATTTATCTTTAATCAGTACATGTCATTGTTTTCAAATTTCAATTCATAATTTTCCTTAAATTTTTAGATTTGGTTTTAAAAATAAACATAGATTAAAATTTTTTAGCTTTTAGGTGCCTTTTTCTTCTCTTTTGTTTTACTTATTTTTTCTTTTTCTAGTTTAATGTTTAGATTTTATTGTTTTGAAAAGATAAAAATATTTTCTTAGTTTCATCTACTTTTTATTTATTTCTGCGTTATCATCATTTTACTATTTTTTCTTTTTTAATTTTATTATCTTTTTGTTATTAGCCTTTATTATTTTAAAAGGAAAAATTTAATATTAACTTTTAAAAAACTTATTGCTAAAAGGCAAATAGCATAACGCTAATACATCTTCGTTCGCAGACTTTTCAATTAGTCTTTCGAAAGACAGTTTCCAAAGATGTTTGGTTAGCACGATTCTATAATTCTTATTTGTTTGTTTTTAATTTGTCAGTTCAAAGTGCAGAGAAAGTATATGTAAATTTTGAAGAAAGTCGGTTCTACTGTAGCTGTAAATAAATGTTGCATGATAAAAACTAGTTGAAAACAATTATAGGGTTGCCCCGAAAGAAGAGAAGATTGCACCAGTAAAAGCTTAAATGATATACTTATTTAAAAACTTCAGCCCAAATATTCTGACTCCTGCGCCACCTACCAGGTAAATTTTTTTGTGGAGTCATTCTTTTTCATGAAAGTACTATGTATGTATGTGTTCTAAACATAAAACAATTGGACTATAAAAGCGTTTTTTTTTTAATATCTAAACTCCTCAATATTTTTAGTTATTCTTTTTAATGTAAGTAAGTAATATGCGTTCGAAAAATGTACCTTATCGGATCGTAAATACGTGGTTTTCAAATATCTCGACAACTGCGCCACCCAGCGACTTAATTCATATTTCATAGTCATCGGGTTCTGAGTCGAGATTGAAGTTTCCAGTCTCAAGCTTATCGGTAATAAAAGCTTGTAAAAAGTGACTAAGAATTCGCGTGGATTTTTTATACTTTCTTTTTTGGTGACAATGCTAGGCCTTAGTTATCTGGACTATTTTGAAACCCGAATTCCAGTTTGGTTCCACTGTGCACCGTGCCGCTGTCCGCCTATGAGCGACATTTTAATTTCTTTGCTACATTTTCATATAATTATTTGATTTTCTTTCACTTCTTTGCCTTCGCTTGGGTTAGTTTTGCCTTCTTCAATCATTATATGCATTCTTCCAACATTTCTTTAAGTTTTTTTTCTTTATTTTATTTTCAACTTATAGAATAATGTTTCTGCGAATGAGAAAAGCTAATGAAGAAATAAGAAAATGTAGTCTCTGCCAGCATTTTCAAATTGAATTAAAAATTGTGTGCCAGCATACGTTTACAATGAGCAGCAATAACAAGTTAATTGTTTAAATAGCAACAGCAAAAAGGTCTTAGGCTGATTTTTGTAAAGTCAATTTGGTATCGAGCAATAAAAGCGCTGTGTCAACTTAAGTAATAAAGAAAAAACTTGCTAGGACCCATTGTTGAAGCGAAGTGTCTTGGTATCTTAACGTGAGTTGTACTTTATATGTACCCACGTCATTCCTGGAGAGTGCTTCGATTTGCCTTCCTCGCCATCGCCGCTGACCCTACTAAGTCATCTTTGTCCAGAAACTCTGAATATTGACAATCTCTTCAAAAATGTGTCGATTGGGATGATACTGAAATGTCCCCAGATGTCGAGATTGGTTGAATTTCGGTGTAATTCTCTCTGTAAAATATAAAACAAAAAGTCTCAAAAATTGTTTCTGTAAAAGCGAGCTTAAGCTTTCTATGACGCTGATTTTGGTGTGAACGCAACGTTTGCTACTTTCCAAATCATTGATCTCGATCTCAACGCAGTATAAGTGTTTTCAAACTCTTCATCTACGGTATTTGGTTCGGATGTTAGAAACCAGGTCAGCCGGGTCTCTTTCACGTATTTAAACGCACGCCTTAAGTCTGCATTTGCTTTTTAAGCCCATCGAATAATAACTCTCATTGTACTATTTATGCGTAACAATTTCAAAATTTCAAATTAAAATGCTTACTACGAAAATTATTACGTTGCCATAACTTCTAAAGTAAAGATTTACTTACATACATACATGAATATCAAATTACTGCACATACGCAAGCAATAATGAAACATTTAAATATATGAACACCCACATGCTGATGGTATGTGAAGTATTTATGTACACATATGTATGTATGTAAGCTTATGCACTCATATCATTTAGGCACATCATAATTAATCCCGCACCACTCTGGCGTCGCGTCGCATAAAGGCATCGTACTAGCAGTTCTGTGTAGTGACTGTGGTGGTGGGGGGCGACACTGCGTATACGTAACCATTTCGTAGTGGAACGAATTGCAAGTTTGTGAGAGCATACTACATATGAATTGCTTTTATGCTAACTCAGCGCTGAGCTGGGTGGCTGTCATATACATAAATTTCATAATACATTGTAATTAAATTTTCTCGCACTAAGCTAAATATTTGCATGACTATATACAAACAAACATAGGTACATGTCTTTATGTAGGTATGTATGTATAAATTTGTTTGGATGAAGGAATGTAAAGAAATATTTATGCGATGTACATAATTTGCGGTAGTTAAATGTATTTATGTATAACTGTATGTATGTATGCATATTTATGCTATGAATATTGCAGAATTAATAAAGACGGCTCATGAGAAAATAAAAATATATTCGTGTTGAAGTCTACAACCTAATTCCAAGCATCTACACTGAGAAAATAATCAGTTAAATACATATGTATATTTTTCGCAACCTAAGATTTGGTAATTATAACCTAATAATCTGATATATATAAAGTAAAGTTGCAAAAGTGGTGTAACATATTTACTCAAAAACCACTGAACGGAATTTGATGAAATTTTCACAGTTTTTTGAAACGTTTGTCGAGCATGTTTAAGTTATATTTTTTTGCTATCCCATAGAGTTATGGTGACCCATAGAAAAGACAACAACAAATAGTAGTTCCACTACAGATGATTTAAACCTTAAAAAGTAGAGAGTTGCCAGCTGTTTGAAAAATTTCGTTTAATCAAATTGAGAAAAAAAACATTAAATACAATGTATTACTTAATTTGGATATCGAACTAATGGGATTTAAGAAAGCTTAATGGAACTAAATTTTAATTCGATGGGTATCAAAAATAAAGAGGCTAAAGAAAGCTTAATTTCAAAAACATATTTTTGAAGAGTGTTGCCATCTGTTTGGAAAACTGAATTAATTAATTAAATTAAATTAAAGAGATAAGATAAATAAAGTGTGCAATGAGGCTGCCAAAATAAGGCGATTTCAGAAAGCTAACTTGAGAAAATATTCCAAAGAGGATTGCCACCTGCTTGAAAAAGTTTATTCAATTAAATTGGTAAGATAAATGAAACATTACAATTATAGTATCAAACGAAAGGTAGTTATTTAAGAAATATTTGAGTTGAAAACAGTTTTCATTAGCGGTAAAATTACGATAAAAATTTTTCATTAAATGAAATATTACGAGATGAATTCCAAATGAAAAGTGTTTAAAAAAGCTTTAGTGGAATGAAAAACAAAACGTACACATTCTGTGATGCAGATATTTTGCGAAAGTGTTGACATTGATATTAAGTTGTATAGTGGGAATTTGAGTAGTACATTTTAAATACAAGTTTTAAAATATTTACGCAACGAAAAATATTCAAGAAAGCTAAGATGTTTTAGATTAAGAAAAAACTGGGTTAAGGTGGATTTAAGGTGCAATTAAATATATTGCTTTTATGAAAAATTGGGAAAATTTTATTGTAGAACCAGAATACCAGGTAAAATAATTAGAGCGAGGAGAAAAATTTTGACACCGCCTTCTTTGAAAATTTGCCTCTAAAATTTTAATATAAGGCAGCCGAATGTAAGAAAATAAATTAAGGAAACTGTTTTATTATTTACTTCAGCTATTTATTGCGCATGGGAAAGTTTGGGCCCCTTTAGCGACCTTTACAAATCTGTTGATTAAAAAAAAAACAGAATTACTCTATTCGACATAAAAAATTCCGACTAGACTTTTTGGTACCCGAACCATGCCTTGTTTGAAGAAATATAGGTGCTGAAGGATCTAGCCGGTTCCAGAATCGGTTTTATTCAGGATGAACTGTATATAAAAGTTATCTTTCGATTTTGAACCAAGTTTTTCTGATATTTTTTCATTATTTAGTTAATTTCAGGGCTAAAAGTTCATTTGAATCTGAACTTAGCTTTTTACTTCCTTTCTACTATTTATGTATACTAAGTAATTTACATTAAATACAAATTTTTGTAAAATCAAGTAATAATGCCCTCACCAACAAATTGTATTCCATACAGCTACATACTTTCCCTTCAGCACTCTAACCCACTGCTGCTTAAACATTATTTTGTCCCCTGTCAATTTCGCTGAAATGAGCGAAGCGCACAGAAACACGGAACAATTGGAAGGACAGCGGCCGTGGACAGAAAAGAAAATCTCATTAAAATTGCGCAACTTTTTGCCTTATTAACAAGCGAGCAGCAACATAAAAACAAAAACAAAAAAAACAATGACAGAAAACATAACAACAATCAGAAACTGCCAACAAAAGATTACGAAGAAAAATTAAAACATGCGCCGAATGCAAAATTAAAAAAAAAAACAAAAGAAAAACAAATAAATTGTTAAAAATGGGAAAAAATAATAGGTAAAGAAAAAAATTTTAATGGCGTAAAATTCTTATATGCATAAAGTCATCTCGTTGGCTATTAAGACGAAGGGCTGGGCAGCGCACAGTGAAACGATTGCGGCCAAAATTATAAAAATTCGAATTCCACTACTCGCAAAAAAATATTTGTATAGCTGTAGTGAAATAAATTTAATACAATTTAGTAACTATTTATATATGTATGTACATTAAGGTGCATCACTCTAAATACAAAAAAAAAAGCTGTACTTGTTTCCATCAGAAATATAAAAAGTATTATATTTTTTTAGACGTCCGGCAAAATATTTAGGAAAAATATTACGGTTTACGTGAGCTGGACCTGTTTGCAAATACCTCCAGAAATCGACTTTTCATAAATAAAACTAGCTTTTAAAAATAGGTTTTTTTTTTGTAGGTATTTTCAATTCGTTATGTGAACTATAAATTTTAATATTTTTCCAAACCTTATTTTATTAAATCCACCATAACATAAGTTTTGCTTTATAACACTACTTTTTCATTGGCCAACGCCAAAGTTCTTATCAGGCGCCGCAAAGCAAGCTGGCAATTCACTAGTGACCGGTAAGCAAACCTCAAAGTTTCCGATTCTTTTTTAAATTTCTTTCCAGGTGCTTGAGGTTTCTTCATCACACCCAAACTAAGTGCTGATAATTTATGATTATCTGTACATATGTATCTATACATAAAATAACACTGCAACAGGCCGTTGTCTGTACATAATAGATATTAAAGAAAAATTAATATGTGGGTCTTCATTAGAGTAATAAAAGCCAAATCAAGGATATTTAGAGTGATTATCTGTCCATCTGTCTGTCTGTCTATCTGTCTATCTGTGTGTACGTCCATCACTCCAAAACTAATGCATGGCATTGAACGCAGTTTTCACCGATGTATTTCTATAGGTCTAACTTAAAATACAGAAAGAAAAAATAGAGAGATGCCACCTGTTTGAAAATTGCAGTTTAAGTATATTTATAAAATAAAGTAAATATTCTAATGTGGCTGTTACAAGAAAGAGGTTTAAAAAGACTTACAGCCGAAAATGTTTTTGTGGAAGGTTGCCACCTGTTTGAAAATGTAATTTTTTTAAATGATAAGATAAACTAAACATTGCAATATGGGTATCAAACTAAAGAGGTCTAGGAAAGTTTACTGTCGAAAATATTTCTGAAGCGGGTTGCCAGCTATACCAAAAATTTAGTTCAGTTAAATATTACAATATGGCTATCAAACGAAAGTATTTTAGAAATCTTTAATTTAGAAATATCTTCAAATAGCAAATGTCCCGCATGCTGTGCAGCGCTTCAAAGTGACCACATTTCATATTTCTTCTCTTCTAAGTGATAATAGAGTATAAACAAAATCTCATCGCTTACTGATTTTGGCCACAACTTACATTGGGACGTTACACTGTGCGGCGCCCACTTTGGTCCACATCCTACTTACGGTCGCTACGACTGCCATTTTCTTTTAGCTTTTTTTTTTTATTTGCGCTCACTGCACTGCTTTCATTTGATTCGTTGTTTGTTGGTCTCTTTTTTTTGTATTTTTAATTTTTTCCCCCAGCCTTACTATTCTTGGCCGCGTCCGCTGTCCATTTCACCATTGTTATTTCCGCTTTTTATACTAATTAAAAAAATTGCGCTCTACTTTACTGGTTTTCTTTTTTTTTCAACTCATTTTCCTTCATTATGTTTACTTTTTTTTCGTGTTTTTGGCATCTTTTGGTAAAACAAGAATAATTACGCCAAATAAATAAATTTACATAAGCTTGCAACATTCAAAAAATAACAATAAATAAATGTGAATTCCGCGTAACCCCCCACCCCCTCATACGCCGCATTGCTAAATTTTACATTGCTTGCTTTTTATGTCCTCTACACCCTACGCTTCCTCTATAACCCAGTACCCCTTAACCCACTTCATTTATTGTGCTTATAATTTTCGTTTAACTTTTTAGCTTCCATTTTTGTTTCTCGCGAAAAAGGTTCACTTCAGTGGCAGCCTTTCTACTCGTTTGCCAGGGGTCACTTGTCCACTTTTTATGTCCCTTCCTTTTTTGTTGGTGCTACCCGTCTTTTTTACCGTATTTTCTTTTTCTTTCCACTTCCCCCTGCCTCCCTCTTTCGTTATATGTATGTTGCTTAGGCGAAAGTAATTAAAAGAAAATTTACAAATTTATCTTATTTGTTTCATATGGATTGTTGTTCTTTTTTTTGTCCTTGTCAGTTAAGCAAGATATTAAAAAAAAGTTCCGAGGCTTGTTGGCATTAAGTTGTCTCGGCGCATTTTAAAAATAACGGTAAATTTATGAGCGCACCCTAAAATAGCCGCTTGTCAGCCTGTTAGCTCAAGTATGCACATAGATATTGGATTGCCATAGTCGGAAATGTAATTAGCGTACATTTTTTGAGTGGAAATCTACCCGCACTTGCGGCAGAGTCATGGATTCTGCAAGCCCCAACCATCACGCAAGTCTCTAGCGTTTACGCAAGCAAGCAAGCGTATTCAGGGAGAGAGGGGAGTTGTTTCACCTCTTCCCTATACAGTTAGGAAGTATTAATTTGCCAGCGACCGCTCAGTGATGGCGTGGGCTGGCTTCATTGTTTCAGGAAAGGTGGGAAAGTAAGTGCCGAGACGCAGGCTGGCGAGATCCTCTTTTGGGCGCCCTGCTGCTGCATCTCCCAAGGGACCACGGTCCACGGAGGTTGCTTCCACGGAAATCAGTGGGTCGTTGTGGGATGCATAAGTACCCAAAATCAGCTGGTGAGAGCTCCTAAAGTAGAAGTCTTATGGTTTTACCCCTTAGACGACTACTCTCGCCTTTAAAAGCTGTTATATCTTCTGCCAGGTGAGCGGGTGAGTGAAGCTGGAGCCATTTCTGCCAAGCTTTCAATCGTCGTTCGCACCAAAGGTAATGAGAGTAGATGAACTCACGAAGGCGGGCTCATTGCTTTTCTTTGTAGAAGCGGAGACATTTACGGGCTCAATTGATCTTCTCTGTGACCTACTCGGTAAACTCAGAAAGCACTAGGAACTGGGGAGTGGTAGCGGACCTTAGACAATGCTAGGTTCCTAGGCTATTTTTCCCGTAATATCAGTCGGCTCTCAGCGTGCACTGGGAAAACGTCTATCGTCTCTCTGTCTTTTAAACAGCTTCTAACTAGAAACAAAAACTTTAACGCAAACGAATATTGAGACCCACGAATATGAATACGAAGGCAAATACAAATATAAATGCGAACACGAAAATCGAAGATGAAGAAAGCCAGGAATACGAAGGACAAGAAAAGGACGAGGACCAAAACGATCACCAACACAAACACCAAAATAAAGACGAATGCGAATACGAATACTAATTTGAAAACGAAGAATGATATGAAGAAGAACGCGAAGACGAATCTGAAGACAAAGTTGATACCAAGGCGAAAACGAACACGCAGGCGAATACGCTTATGTATAAGAAAACGAATACGAATACGAACACCAATTCGAAAGCGAATAATACGAAGATGAACGGGAAGACGAATAACACCACCAAAGATATTTGTTTGCTAGTATTAATATTAATTTACAAAAGCATTATGTTCAGTCATTCTTCTTGCTTTTCTTTTGTTTTTCATATTCACCCCCTCAATTAGAATGCGAACTTTTTTCATTAAAATTAAAAGTTACAACTGAAATACAAAAAGCAAGCCAGCAATGCAAAGCTAAAGCTGATATTGAAAAATAATCAAAAAAAACGGAGAAAATCATAACAAAGAAAACGAAAAAAAATTATATTTGAAAGCGCCCCAAAATAAAACACCGATATCTTCACACCAGCATTCTGCCGGCTTCAGCAGCGAACCATTTCTAAGCCGGTCAACAAGTCTCGACTCGCGTCAGCTACTCAAACTCACACTCAATTCGACTGCCTGCCGTTTTTTTTTTCTAAATATTTACACCCCCACCTAACATCGCAGCATCCCAGCACCCCCCCAGCACCGCACTCATTATGTATTCGCCGCGCAGCTTCTATTAATTATCGTTACACAATTTCGATTGGTAAATATCTCGAAATGAATGTTATCCTGTTGTTCAATTTCCCCCCCCCCCCCCCCC
>NW_016157828.1:0-48951 GCF_001687245.7 Rhagoletis zephyria | reverse complement strand
CCCCCCCTCGACATTGATCCTTATGCTGTCCCTTGATTTGCTTATTTTTATATTTTAGCATTTTTATGTAATTTTCCTCACACTTTTTTTTCGTTTCACTTGCCCATTGGCAACGGTGTCTTGCTGTGCTTTCAATCCACTGCCCTCCTCCATCCATCCATCCAACATCGATTGCTATTAATTCTTCGTATTTTTATTATTCGTAAAAATCTGCTCATCTGCACATTTTTATTAGCATTTAATTATGTTTGCTGCATTCGAATTGACCGTAGCGTGTTTTATTACGGGTAGTAGTTAGTTCGTGTGTGTGTGTGTGTGTGTGTGTGTGAGGGAGTGAATTGGTTGGGGTGAAATGAGCCTAAGGAATAATTATCGATTGAACCGCCCACTGCTTTCATATCGAATGTGCTGTTGTGTTTGTGCTTTGGGTGCGCATTAAAAATATTTGCTTTTTTTTAATCTTTCACTACTTTTTATTGGCTTTGTTTAATCTTTTTTTTTTTTTGAAGAATTTATTGTCTTCGTTGCTAATCCACTTATTAGATTTTGTTGGATTTCACAAATTAGCAATAATTTTACATTTGTGTTTTAATTCGATTAAGAAAACTTCAGTAATGTAGGGTTTTATTGGATTGTGTTCTTTTAAAATCTAAAGATGTTTGCAATTTATAGCCAGATGAAATACATGATGACAAGTTTAGTAGAAGATTGTAGCCTTTATGGGATATGAGCAAATCTCAATCAAAAA
Source organism: Rhagoletis zephyria (assembly GCF_001687245.7). Lineage (NCBI taxonomy): Eukaryota > Metazoa > Arthropoda > Insecta > Diptera > Tephritidae > Rhagoletis > Rhagoletis zephyria. The sequence goes on along the minus strand of NW_016157828.1, from coordinate 48,203 downwards.
ACACTTTTCGAAGTTAACTTTTTTATCCAGCTTTTTATAAAACAACAGGAAACAGGCTTTTTTATCCGATTCTCTTTAGTAGGTTCAAAAATTCTAGAGAAACTAATGGGAATTCGCATAAGTAAATTCTAAAGCAATTTAATAGGTATTATCTGCACGTTACCGAAGATTTTGTAACCAGAAATTTTTATTACCAAAAAATTGTAACAGTTCTTGTCACCACGATTATACATACGTATGTTGGTAATGCAGTCAAAATATTCAGCAACAGGCACTTTATTTACCGGTTACAAATTTTTTATTACCAGCGCAGAATTGACCTGTAAATACATACATATATTTCCAGTAATCAAATAGCGAATATGGGTCAAATACATATCTTAGACACAGGACTGTACGGGCGAATAAAATTAATAGAAAGGTTAAAAATGTTATCATATGCGGAAAAATTTAGCTTTTATGGTTTCAATAGATTAATAAATGCATTCCCACAATTGCAAAGGTAGAAATTTTATAGATTTCACACCGTCATTCCGGAGGGGTGTACATCGGTCTTGGGTGCAATGACGTTTTGTGGAAGAAATTGATTCAAAGTAAAGTGTTAATTTTTCGTAGTGGCTGTTCTAAATGCAATGTAAAATGTTTAAGAGAATACATAATGGGGGTTTTCATCAAAAGTGATAAACTGTTGATAAACTTGATAAAATGATAAATTTGGTGGATTAATGTGTAAATTTCAGCAAAATTCAAGCCTTATAGATTGCCAGGTTGCCAGGTGGTAGCTTTTGCTACGAAAAAACATAAAAGCAAATGAGCACAATGGACGAGGTAAGAATGAAACGTAACTAGCCACGTAAGTGACATAATAAACAATTTTATGAAATTATTTACCAGAGGAGCATTCATGAAAGAATGCGGATAAAGTGCTAAATTTAAGCAATTTATACCTTTATCTTTTTAGATGAAGACCCCTAATATGATTTTAGAATTGTTTATTATTCAAAATGAGAGCGAAGCTTCTCCCATGCCTACAAGTAAATATATTATCACAGTAAAGGAAAACTGAAAAAAAATAAAATAAAAATGCGTCTGATCAAAAGATGATTGTATCTAAAATTTAGTGATTGTACCTAATGTACCTTTATGTCAGCAAACGTCGAAAAAAGGTACAATTGTACCTATATTTTCATTCCTGCTATCAACAGCAAATTTTATATGTTTCTCCGTCCGTCAACCTACGTTTACGCTACGTCGCGCGAGTGCCAGCGCTAAAAAATTACACCTAAATACTTTACTTCGGAAGAAATTTTAATTGTCATTCCTTTAGGGGCAGAGGGAACAAGGCCATTCTTCTAGTGAAGAGCACAACACTTGATTTGGTTGGGTTAGCGGACAGCCCATTCTTACTACACCACGTGACATACTGACCAGAGATTGGCATGCGGTTGATGAATATGGTGTTCCATATTAACGTGCACGAAATCAACAACCACCGCAAAATACCAACTGAACTTCTATTTCAAAGGCTACCACTCTCTCAATCATCCCCAGAGAGAAATCCAATTTAAACCGCGAGTAAAAAGTTCCAGTTTCCACAGATTGCCGAGGTCTTATAAATGCAAGTCAGTGGGATTTAAAACATGACGAAATTGTTTGCGGTATTACGGGGCTAGTCTCAAACTCTGTATAGACTTTTTCGAAAAAACAACGTATGGCTAAAAATTTCAGACCTCACGCTAACAAAAAAAAAAAGCCTGGGTTTACTTAAGTCATCGGCAGATAACGTAAAAGCAATATTTACGCGTAACACACATTAGGGTGGTCCAAAAATGCATGTAAAACAAAAAGTAAAGTCGGAATTTTAATGACTATACAGCAAAAATTAAACACCTGTTGGTTTTTTATGAAAAAATATTTAGACGTCGCTCAAAGCGCTTAAGTTTTCATGGTTTCGTAGAATCGGTATAGAAACTTAATTTCCCTTTAAAATAATACCCAATTGTTTATTTTACAATTTTTTATTACTAGCGATTTTTTATGGATACCCTCATTGCACGTTTCGAAGTTTTTAGGGGTCCTATAAGAAATAGTTAATAGTTGAAAATGGCTAAAGAAACAATTGAATATTATTATGCAAAGTCTCCTGAAGATAAACAAAGTTTTCCAATCGAAAAATATTGATTTTCAAGAATTCTATATCATTTCTACGAAAACTGGTTTTTTCTCAAAATAAAAATACATGGAAAACTTTGAGCGCTTTGAGCGACCTGTAAATATTTTTTTTTTTAATTTCAACAGGGGTAGAATTTATTTCGGTACAGAACAATCCTAGGGGCTGAGAGCATTCAATTTTCGACTTTATTTTTATTTTATTTTTTTTTTACCACCCTAATGCACTTATTCATGTGTATATACATATGTAATTATGCAAGTCACTGAATAAACCAAGTAACCGAAAGCAGTTTTAAAAAGAATTAAGTTGCGTTAAAGTGTGAGCTCACGCAAAGTGTAAATGGCGCATAAGAATTTTAACAAGAAAAATATGTAAATTGTGTTATAATAAAAATTCTTACACACCCACCCCTGAGCGAAAGCGTTTTCTATGGTGTTTTTGCTGCATAACCTGATAACTTTGCGCGTACCTATATAAAATATTCGTTGTTGGCACTCTCCACATTTCTTTATCACACGCGTGCTCTATATATGTAAATGTATACGTATGTACATATGTATGTATGTACGAGTATGTTTATTCTTCATTTAGCTGCAAAATATAAATTTTATGTAACATCACTACGACTACACCCCAAAAGAAAGAGCAGCAACGCCAAAAAGTGAAATGTAAATATGTTAAAAAAAAAAGAAGAAAAATAATGTAATCAAAAGTTGGCGCGCATCAAAATGAAGAAAAAACAAAAGCATGAAAATGAAAAAAAAAAAAATTAAAAGGAGGGAAAAATAATTTCAAACAAGTTATGTATATCGCTGCAGGACATTATTTTAAATACTAATCCGCAACAGTTTTCATTTGCAATTGTGAAGTCAACATGCAAACGAACAGCACAAATATACAAATTTCATATACATACATATGTATGTATATACTTACACATACTTTCATGATTAAAAAAAAAAAAAACAGCAATAAGCGGCATCGCTTCATTGGTGCTCTCCAAAAAGCCTAAAAACAAACAGCTGTATATACAAATTCATATACACTGCCAGAAAAAAGTTTTGGCACAGTGAATTTTTTACAACATATGCCACAGTTCTGATTTTAAAATTTTCCGCTAGTTTTTTATAAAAATATGGTTCATACTACAACAAAAAACATACCAATATGATTTCTAAGATTTGTGCAAAACTCAGGAAAATTCTGTAAATTTTCATGCAATTTTTTTAATTTTTTAATCAGGTTTTTTTGAACTTTTTTGAGTAAGCAGTTTTGTAGCCCAAAAAATTTTATTATAATAAAATGCAAGTTTGAGGTAGCTAGAACTTATTGTTGATTTTTCGCAGTTTTTTCACGCAGTTTCTTCCATACAAAAAAAAAATCGAAAATACTTTGTATGGAAAAAAATCGACAAAACTTCAATAAATAAAATTCTCAAAAATCGAGCTGACTAACTTTAAACTTACTTTTTCTATATAGATTTTAATGGGCTACAAAACGGCAAACTAAATTCTTATTAAAAAGTTTGAAAATTTGCATGAAAATTTATTGAATTTTCCCAAGTTTTGCACAAAGTTTATAAATTGATCAGAATATAAATTGTTGCATAATATATTATATTGTGAAAAATTCTCTGTGACTATTCTTTTTTCCAGCAGTGTAGATATGTAAATGGCTATGTATGTAGGCTGGTATGTATGTATGTCATTGTAAACACAAGCCCCAGGATATCTTTATATTGTTTTTGTCACATCGCCTGCCTCGTCGTGCCCCCCACCATTACGACCACTACACAAATTCATACATACATACGTTCGCCCTACCAAGCGAAACAAACACCCAGCGCGCCAGAAAGTATGCTACGCTTAACGCGTTTGGTATGTATTTGTTGACATAACTTGACTACGAGATAATTTTTTTTTGCAAACGCCAAATGTATTTTGATGTGTTTGTGCGCAAGTAAATGCACATGCAAATACGAGTACAACGTACATAAATTCAGATGTTATCCTAAATAGCGCAGCGCAACACAGCGCTGTCCAATGCCGAGCGACAGGCAGGGTGAGTGTTTTAGGGATGTTATTAAAAAAGTAAATTTTGCAAATGAGAAAAAATAAACGAATGAGGCACAGTAGGCAGGCATGGTGATAGATAAAAAAAAAAACAAAAAAAAACGTAATGACAACATAACAATGAGAAGTGTCGCTAAAAGAAAGTGGAAATGGGAAAATTTTGCAGATGACAATAAGGCACATGCTTGCATGCGAAGAGAAAATATGTAAATGGCAAGAGAAAATAAAAACAGTTAACACTGCATATGTATATGTGCATACATATTCAAAATACTTCACTAGGCAATCGTATTAAGGTGCGACCACCAGGACTACGGGCGCTGTTATGCCGACGATCATACGATCCCTGGTCACGGCCATTTTTCTCTCATTTTTTCCATTCTCACATGTTCTCTTTGACCAACAGGCTGTTATGCGGAGCGTATTTCTTTGGCTCAGTTGTATTTCTTTGGTCTATTTTTTTACTACTTTTTATATTTGTTTTATGAAATTACGAAAAAATTAAGGAAGGGCATGTGTATAAAAACATATCAAAAGCAAACAAAACAAGAGTTGCTTGCATTAAGATTTATTCCACATATGTATGTATGTACTACTTTGTACACATCTGCAGCAAAAATGTACCATTCTGCTACTAAAAAAAGAAATAGTATGTAAAATACTCCATCCCGGTATTAAAAGGAACAAATAGTAAACTGTATTCACAAGCCAACGCTTTTTTGATCAAGTGATTCGGTCTCAGCCGGCTGGTCAAATTTGAACCAATTGGGCATGCGGTTCACTTCTCTCGCTCCCTCTCAATTTTTTCGTTATGCAGTGAAAGTAACAAGAATTGGTGACCAGGGATCATATGATCGTCTGCGTAACAGCGCCCGTTGCAAGCTGAGGTATTTTTGGGTGTGTCAAATGGCTGGGCTTGGTCATATGAGGTTTTTTCAACCCAGCAAATCGGACTTTTGGCGGCATCGGGCATTGTGGACTGGCTGTTAGTTGTCATTTATAGGGCTTGTCAAAGCTAAACTTCATATTCACGATATAGAACTTGGCGAAAGTTGTACTTATGTATAATTCTTATTTTTTCTTACTCGTTATGGTTTATGATTTGCTTTATGGTTATGTACCGCGAACAGATTTGGTCTATTGTGCTACTTTTTTCAATTTTATTTGTTTAAAATCTAGCTTAATATTGGACAGATCACTGAAACAAATGATCTTGTTTGAGTGACGGTGCCGCCCTAAATTGTCCCAATGACTAGCAATACAGGATTTTGCCCACATATTGCGATCCTTTTTGATGTCATTGGAATGGGCTGGGCCAACGAATGGACCTCTTTTAGCTTGTAGGTCCACTTTTTAATTGTCATTATAGCCCTCATTTACAAGCAATTAGACATTATTCTGGTCGGCTAGATAATTGAGTGCGCTGTGGCACTCTAGAAGAGTTGAGCTCTAGTTTAATTTCGAACTATCGGTATACCATTTTTGTGTGTTCTCGTGCAGCCATGCAGAAGGAAATGGGATATCGTACCACCTCGTAAAGCTGGGGATGTAATTCAATTGGCCCGAGACCAAGGTTTTACCCCATATAGTCTCCCTCCCTTTTAATATTTCAAGGTGCCCAATGCGACACAAATTTTTGTTCAATTCAATTTGTTTAATTAGGCCATGGCTAGTTTGAAAAGCAAAGACACACCCGAGCCAATCTTTTTTTTTTGGAATATGGAAAAGTCGAATTTATTTCTATAACTAACTTTATATCGATTATTTAGTTTTAGGATTTTTTTTATGAACCACCCTTATATTTGCTTTGGTACGCACTTTTCCTTCGTGTATTCGTCACGCAACCTAAATTAGTTTTTATAAATACACAAGTAAATGTTTCTTTCTTTCTTTGAGTAAAAAATGGAATTATAAACGCTTAATTGCATTTACAATGCGGAAGAATTTCTCACTTCCGCTCATGATATTTCTTAGTGCTTTAAATTGTTTATTTGTCTATTTCCCCGTATTTCATTGGAGGGAATTGTTTACTTCGTTTCAGGCGAGCAAATGAAATAGTTCCTTTAATGAAGCAAATTGAAAAATAAAAATAATCACAGCACCACAGAAAATCAAAACAAAATCAGGGATATCAGAACTTAAAGTATGCATAAAAGTCAGGGACAGTAAAAGTTACAACTTTTTTTTTTAAATCGCTCTTTAACAATTATTTTTTGACTTTTATTTAATTACTGCTTAAATAACCATTATTTCTGACTTTTTTATTTTATAAATCCAAAATAACGATTATTTTTGGTTTTTATCTGAATAATCTGCAAATAACAGTTATTTTTGATTTTTAGATTATATGTCTTATACAACAGTTATCGAAGACTTTTATTTATAAAAGTCCTAAATCAAAATCAGTCACTGACCTTTATTTTTTAAATCTTACTTATAAAAGTCATTTGTATTAGTCGTAGTAAACCTTTGTTTACCAACACTTTCTTAACTGCGAAAAATGTTTATGACTTTTATATGAATGATTTAAAAAATAAAAGTCGGTGACTGATTTATATTCATGACTTTAAAAAGTAAAAGTCACGGACTAATTTTTATTGATGACTTTTATAAATAAATGTCTTCAGTACCTGTTATCTAAGACATATAGTGTAGAAATCAAAAGTGATTGTTATTTTGGGTTTGCAATATAAAAATCAAAAAATAATTGTTAACACTCATCAACTGAGGCAACGCATACTACAAAACAGGTTAACGCAAAAATAAGACCAAAAATTCATACGGGGGCATTTCCGAATGCTATTTAAGTGCTCATACAAACATAAACCGATTTTATATTTCGAAATAAAACTGACCACATCGGAGCACAACAAACAACAGCCAAGCGAAACTGCCTGCACATTTTACATACGTAAATATTATTCAAAGCGAAGGCCATGTTCGGCATTTTATTGTTCCGAAAATGTATAAACACGCTTTCAACAATTCTGCATACGGAGAAATACCCCCCAACTACATAAATAGAAGAGTGCACATATGCTCGTTAAAAACCCCACTTGCTATCCCAATTGGATTATAACCATCGAAGCAAGTAACAAAATAAGCGCTTAACAAAAACGACATAGCAAAACTAACAGCAACAAAGCGTATTAAAACGCACTTTATTGCCAAATATAGATGGTAATACCCATACATTTGAATATGAAAATTTACAGTGTGTCAAGCAGCGAGCATATTTTTCGTAATGTCATTTCTAAACAAAAAAATCAGATTTTTTGGAAATTTTTTGAGCATGCAGTTTTGCAGCCGATTCTAGTAAAAAAAAACTGCAAGTTGGAAGTTAGTCAAAAATCGCATTGATCTTTGAGATTTTTTTTTTTGGTTGAAGGGGTTTTGCATTTTCTCCATATAAAGTATTGAAAAAATAATTGCCCAAAATTAAGGGGAATTCCTAGCTACTCAAACCTTGTACTTCATTATAACAAAAATCTGATTAAAAATTTGAAAGTTTGCATGAAAATTTGCTGAATTTTCGTGAGTTTTGCACAAATTTTAGGAATTATATTTTTATGTTTTTTTTTTTGCTGTAGAACGAACCATATTTTTATAAAAAATTGGCGTAAAAATATTAAAAAAAAAATATTAAAAAAAAATTGTTGCAGTCTATATAGTGAAAAATTTGTTGTGCCAATACTTTTTGCCGGCAGTGTTGCTTAAAATAATAAACAACAAAGCTATGCAATTCTGGTTGTACTGTTCAAAGCTGCTGATGAAGAGTTAATGTGACTATTCTGACGCCTGCAAACTGAATCTCAGCGTCTGTTGCGCAATACACAAAAAGGGAGTTTCAGCTGTTATGCATTCTTCTTGCATTTATTTCAACAATCGAGTTCCAGAAACAAATACAATAAAAAAAAATCAAGTATTTGAATAACATGAGCTTTAGAACGTTTATTTAGGCGAAAAGATACCGAAATTAGAATTTTTTTTTCATTGTCACTCAAAAAAATCATAATTGTTTTTTTAATAACTTTGGGAAGTTTTCAAATAGAATGTTCATTTTAGAGGCAAATTTAAAAAAATGGCTATATGCAGAATGTCTGTCGCAGCTATTGTGTAAATTTTGAAATTTTGACGACATTTTTTTTTATTTTAATAATTTAATATAGAAAAAGTAATATGGAGAAACTAAAATTCCGTTTCTAAATTTTTATTGGCACACTCGAAATTAATTTAATTTTAATATACATACATATGTATAAATTTAATTACTTTTTATAATATGACTCAAATAGAGAGGCGTTAAACATAACTTTTAATGACAAACTTTGCAACTTTAAGCCTGGGATATGTCGTAAATATGGACCGGTGTTGCCACCTACATATTTTTCTCCCTACCAAAAAAGTACCAAACCGCTTTTTAGGGTACCAAAAAGATCTCTTTGTAGTAATAACAAATAGTTTTTCTTCTCATTTAATATTTTTCAATAAGCAAAAAATTTTAAACATAAATTAATTTTTGACAAAACTTAGAGCTTAACGAGCTTGACGAGCTTGACGATTTAACTTTATTGAAGATCGTTTAAAATATTGGAATTTTAATTGGCGAATAAAAATAAAATATAAATATAGAAAAATTAAAACAATATATGGAAAAAAATAAATATTGTTTTTCCGAGCTGTCACTTTTATGGAAAAAGTATCAAAATCAAAATCTACGTACCAACGTACCAAATCGTTTTCAGAGTATCAGTCTTTATACGAAAGTATCGAAATTGGAAACACTGGTATGGACATTGATGCTTCAGGGAAAAAATCACTTAGAAAGGTACCGATGAGTTGGCAAAGAAAACAAACTTGTACGCAAGAACTGTGTATTTTCTCAAAAAAAAAAAAAAAAACATATTTCTCAGAAACCACACACTGTACCGGCTTATGCGCCTGAAAGCGCGCTACTAAATTCATTTACGCCCACACATAACTACAACGCTTATTTATGCGAGAGCACATTCATTTTTGGACATTTGTAATAGCGTATGCACAAAAGTGCTTTTTGAAGTTATAAACACATAAACGATAAGTGTGTGTACATACATACATACATACATACAAATGTATGTATAATCGACACCGTAAAGTAGACTGGCATTTATAATGCATAATATTTGCATGCAAAGCTTTTACACAATTTTTGAATTTAGATTTTAGATAAGCGGCAAGCTTGCGGGCAACAAAGTTACAATATAAAACAACTACAACTACAACAATAACGGATAAGTAGTAAAAGCGAATAGTAATAGCAACAACAAAATTAACAACAATTTACAAATACTAGTACAAACATATGGCCGATGATGATGAAGCAACAAACCAACCAACGGACGAATGAATTGATGCGAACTACGGGTAAAGCAAAAGAGGGCAGAAGGGGGAAGTAGCGCATGCATTTGTGAGGGCTACAAGCCTCGGCCGAGGATTTGTTTGGTTTTGTTGTTTTTTTTTTTTTGTATCAGCAGATGCCTGCCCAGTTTGGTTGTTGAGCGCCCGGCTGCCTGCCTGGCTGCCTGTTAGCCTCCAACGAGGCATATGAGCGCCAATTTTATGATCATTTTTTATTTCTATAACACATCTAGTGTTAAATATCGGCGAGTGGGTGTGTGCAAGTGTGTGTGTGTGTTGGAGTGTGCGTCCCCTCCATACGGATATGCGTAAATGTAAAATGTTATTTTTTGGCCGCCGATGCCAACTAGCAAGCGCATCCACATACATACATACGTACGTACATATGTAACGGGTGATTTTTTTGAGGTTAGGATTTTCATGCATTAGTATTTGACAGATCACGTGGGATTTCAGACATGGTGTCAAAGAGAAAGATGCTCAGTATGCTTTGACATTTCATCATGAATAGACTTACTAACGAGCAACGCTTGCAAATCATTGAATTTTATTACCAAAATCAGTGTTCGGTTCGCTTTACGTCCGATTTATGGTCTACATAATCGACCAAGTGAGCAAACAATTAATGCGATTGTGACCAAGTTTCGCACTCAGTTTACTTTATTGGACATTAAACCAACCACACGAATGCGTACAGTGCGTACAGAAGAGAATATTGCGTCTGTTTCTGAGAGTGTTGCTGAAGACCGTGAAATGTCGATTCGTCGCCGTTCGCAGCAATTGGGTTTGCGAAACACATTTCGAACCGAACACTGATTTTGGTAATAAAATTCAATGATTTGCAAGCGTTGCTCGTTAGTAAGTCTATTCATGATGAAATGTCAAAGCATACTGAGCATCTTTCTCTTTGACACCATGTCTGAAATCCCACGTGATCTGTCAAATACTAATGCATGAAAATCCTAACCTCAAAAAAATCACCCGTTATGTGTATTTGTTTTATTTGCAGCCGCAAATGAAAACATACACACAACAACAATAACAACAGCAACTAATGCTCGTAAAATATTCCCATTGTGCCGACAAGGCAATTTGGGTGCTACTTTATAGTCAAGCTTCCTCTTTTTTTTTTGTTTTTTGCCTGAACACATTACTATTTTGGTAGCATATTTTTTGGGGCATTTTCCTGGCGCAAGTTCCTCCCTTCTTCTCCACTTTTCTTTTTCAGCTTTACTTTGCATACAGCGCACACCATCCACCATCAGCTGCCTATAAATGCTATTAGTTTTGTTGAGCTTTTGAGGCAAGCTTTGTGTATTTGAATCGGCATTAGTATGTTATTTGTTTGTTGTTGCTGTAGTTGCTTTTTTATTGTTCGAATAATTTAAATTAGTAGGCATTTAGGTAATTACGTTTACCATACACTTCACATATACAAACATACACATACGCGCACAACCAACCTCCTCCATGTACATACATACATACATACATACATACGTGCTCCATGTGTCTGAGATTAGTGGGTGAAGTAGATTTTTATCGTTGGCCCAAAATGTGGTTTTAGGCGCATAAACAAATGCGTAGTCAGACATACATACAGTATTGGCCAAAACTAAAGCACCCCCTTTGTGCGTTTTTTGCTATTGCTGTTTTCCTCAAAACAATGAAACCAGAAATAAAAATTTTTTGCATGTTATTTTTGCTTATTTATTCACTTTTAATAAAACAACATACTTGTTATTAATTTTTATTTTTTTCCAAAAGTTTAACATAAAATAGTTTATAGTAGTCAAAAATTCATTGGACAAAACTAAAGCATCCTCCTTGTGTTTCTAAAAATACAAAGGCGCATCACTGTCAACATACGGGACCACCTAACGGGACTTCTCACAAACGCGTGTGAATGAAGTTTTGCAAAGATTGAGGTAGCTCAAACTTCAATTTGTGCGTGGTATAAGAATAGTTAAAATGGCAAGGAACAAGTATTCAACAGAATTTAAAGACAAAATAATCAGTGATTGGAAAAGTGGTTTAACTCGCCGTAAAATTAGTGCAAAATATTCGATCAACAGATCAGTCATATCCCGGCTTATAAGAAAATATCAACAAACTGGCAATGTGACAACCGTGCATACTGGGGGAAGAAAGCGAAAAACTTCTCGACATGATGACTTTTTGATCAAAAANCATACCTAGATCAAAATGTGCATGTGTGTGTGTACGTGCTTAGCTGCCTCAGCTGACTTGTGGCAAAACTGATTTGGTTCGCTTTTCTGTAGGCCGTTTTTGGTAGAATGAGCGGATTAGTAATTACCTAATGAGTTGCAATTTGCCACAGCAAAAATATGCAATGAAAAATAAATGTTATTTTTAAAGGAAATTTTATTGCTCAAAACAATTGGGTATAATTAAATAAAATATCACAAATCCCAAGGCATCGTTTGCATGGAAGAAATGCTAGGCACATTAACAACATTTATTTTTCGAAAATGAATTCTAAAAAATAAGTAAATAAGTTGTTATATCAGAGCTCCTCAGTATTAGTAGAAAAGGGCGATGCAAAGCAAAATTTGGCCTGCTTAACAGAGCAATTTCGGCCATTGTTTTTCAGCTAACCAAAAAACGACAAAAGACTTTCGTCTTTGTCAATTCTGGAAACTCTCTTCAAAGCTCTTTTCAGTCTTTCGAAAGACTAATTGAAAGATCTGCTAACGAGGAGGCTTAAGCGTTATTCTACATGTCTTTTAGCAATAAGTCTCAAAAAATTTAATTAAAGGCAAAACATTTACATATATTTCTGTTTAAACGATAAAAACTAAAAGAAAACTAAATTTAAAAAAAATATCTATGTAAATTGAAAAATAAGAAAAAAATAAAATAACTCTTAAAATTAAACGAAATAAAAAAATTCTTTTTTAAAACAAACAAAATAAAAATTAAAAGAAAATATAAAAAAAATTATTGAAGAAAAAAAATTGAATGAAATTTAAAAAATATATATTTTCTGTTTAACACATTAATATCTAAATATTTAAACAAGAAAAAATAAATAAATAAAAAAATTTAATAAGTTCCTAATTAAATTAAACAAAATGTTTTCTTTTAAATAATACAACTTAAAAATTAAACTAAAAAAAATCTATTGAAAAAGCAATAAGGACATAACAGAAGTTTTTAAAAATTAAATGAAATTAAAGAAATATATTTTTCCTTTTGAAACAATAAAACCTCAAAAAAAATTGTTTGGAAAAAAGAATAAAATACTTAAGTGTGTTAAAATTTGATGAAATCAACAAGAAAATATTTTTCTTTATAAAACACCAAAATCTAAAAATTTAAACATAAAATGGACAAAAGAAAAATATTAAATAAGTTTCTAAAAACTTAATACAAATAATTTTTTTTTTCTTTATGTAATAAAATCCAAAAATTAAATTTAAAAAATATTATTGACAAAAAAACATAAAATAAGTTTCTAAAAGTTAAACAAATGAAGTCAAAACTTTTAATCAGTTTCTAAAAATTACACAGTAACAATGAAATGTAAAAATCAGATCAAAAATAAATGTAATTAAATAAAAGAATACATAAAATAAATTTTTAAATATTCAAAGAAATTAAAAAATATATATATTTTTCTTAAAAAAAAATCTAAAAATTAAAAGAAAATTAAAGAAAAACAATACAAAGAGCTTTAAAAATTTCAATAAAATTCAAAAAAAAAAATTTTTCTAATTAAAAACTCACTAAATGAAACTAAATTTTTTCTTTGTTACAAAATCTGAAAATTAAATTTAAAAAAAATTGTTTACAAAGACAAAAACATAAAATTTCTAAAAATAATAAGTTTCTAAAAATTAGGCGAAAACAAAAAGATTTAAAAATTATATTAAAAAAGAACGAGATTAAATGAAAAATATACATATATAAAACAAATTTCTAAATATTAAAAGAAATTAAAAAAAATATAATAAAACAATAAATCTATAAATTAAAAATAAGTTAAAAAAATATTGAAAATAATACAAAAGCTTTTAAAAATTAAATAAAACTAAAAAAAATAGTTTTCTCTTTAAAACATCAAAACCTAAAAATAAAAAAAATAAATAAATAAAGATACAAATAAAATAAGTTTCTAAAAATTAAATTAAACTATTTTTTTATAAAGTACAATTTGCGTTTAATGAACCCCGGCTTAGCTGAACTACTATATCAAGTGAACACCAAGTTTCTTTCATTGAGTACCCTGTAGAATGAAACACATAATTTCTTTTGTACTGAGTACTATAGAGTAAAGAAACATTAAGAATAAAAAAAAATTATTCAAAGACTATCGAGTGGGCCAAGGAAAATACGAATTCTCTTGATGATACACTTTTACTTCGAAATTTTAGAAATGGAGCTGAGAAGGAGTGTCTCATAGGTAAAAAGAAACAAACAAATGTTAAATTCTTTAACTGGTGAAAATAGGTTTCTTAAATAAATACTCTTTCGTTTGATACCCATATTTAAATATTTTATCTCATTTGTTGTTTAAATTGATTTTAACTTTTTGAGTAGGTGGCAACCCTCTTCAAAAAAAATTTCGAAATAAGCCTTGCTTAAACCTCTCTCGCTTAAGGCCCATATTAAAGAATATTGCTTATGTGTGGTTGTTTGGATTGTATTTGAGTTCCTAAAGAGATGGCAACCTACTTCGAACGTATTTGGTAAAAAAAGCTTCTTTAAAAATCACCCATATTTAAATATTTTGTGCAACTTTTCATTTAAATTGATTTTTATTTTTTGGACAGGTGGCAACTCTTTACAAGAATATTTTTGAAATAAAGAACAGTTTGAACCCGTTTCGTTTGACAACCACATTAACTTATTAACTAATTATTTTTAATTTCAGAAAAAGGTGGCAACTCTCTTCAAAGGATATCATATATGTTAATCCATATTATAACCTAGCTGTGTGTTGTAAAAGAGCAACAACTCCACTCACTCAACCACACTCTCTCACAGACTTTCCCATTTATAATATTAGTAAGATTTCAAATTTTACCAAGGAAGTGATTGATTTTAGCTTGAGCTTTTCATCATTATCCATTTGATATTAGTTTTAGACTAGCAATTTCCAAAGTCATACATAATTTAAAGTGCACTCAGAAAATTATACAAACTGAAGCTGTAGTAATTTTCATGAGTGTCATTATAATTTTATGACAAATAAACAAACTCACTCAGCTATGCATGTGTACATTTGAAAGAGTTAGAAAGCAATTGCATTGCATTAAAAAATTTATAAAATCAACATTTTTGTGAGTGTATGAAAAATAAATGATATTTGAAAACTACGCACTATTTTCAATGCAGCTGGACAATTGCTCATGCCAACGGAATAAAGAAGGCATGGCACATCAAACATGATAAATGTTAGTACCACATGGGTAAATAGATAAATAGTTAGATATGTAGTAGGTGTGCATGAAAATTTTGCTCTATAAAAGCACTTTGACTGGAACTCATATTTAATGCTGGTGGTGAGGAAAAATCTACAAATGTCCACTATACTAACGGGGCGGGGCGGGGCGGGGCGGGGCGCACAGTTTACCCAATTTTCGTTAAGGCACACACACACTCATGCAATCAACACACACAAAAAAAAAAATGCCGCACTAAATAATTCTCAATCCAATTTGCCAATAAACAAATAAAATCTCAGCTCAATGCACATTTTACTAGTTTAGAGTCAAAAAATTGAAATTGTTGAAGCATACATAAAGGCGCACAAAAGCACTGGCGCACAATCGATAGCCACAATGCAGCTGAATGAATGTATAAACTATAACCATTGTCGCACACCTGTGTGGAGGCATTTCCATATACATATGTACATATGTATGTGTGTGTGTGTAGGTTTGTATGCTTTTCTAGCCTTTCTAACTCAATCAACAATTCGTAGATATTAAATATTAATGCCACAAATTGCAAAATGCTACCCTTTCGTTATTTTGTCAGCGCCGTTGCGACGATGACGCCCAATGGTCAGCACAAAAAGGACAAACATTTCACAACAACATGTATACATACATATGCATGCCATAAAACGACCAACGACGCTCATATCGACTTGCTCGTAGCGCCAAAGTGCTGTTTACAATTGGTAACAACTACTAGCAGACAGCAAATAACAACAAAAATGCAAAATATATAAGTAAATGCTTTTAGTGCCAAAGCGAAAAAAATCGAAAACCAAACACATCCTTTACATACATACATGCGATGGGGGAAAGGGTTGATTGCAGAGAGTGTGGCGGGCAATGGTAATGGCAAAGTACTCAAAAACTTTTCATATATGTAACCACATGTCCGGCATCATATTCCACTATGACTATTGACTTGGATACTTTTTCAGGCATTTCTGTGCCTTTTCCACTTGTCAGCTAGACTTACTTAGACACTCACACACACACACACACACACAAATGTACACCAAAAAACACATAAATTCTTGCATAAGTAAATCACAGTTTCTCTACAACGCTATCGCATAAATAGTGCCTTTTGTTCGATTTGTTGGGGTAAATGTAAATATGTTTTCGAGGGGGAAAAAGGATACTCGAAAAAGCATAGACGCCACCACAAACATACAGGTAGACAAATGTTCAGCTAGCAAAATAAACCACTTCGGTAGACATACGCATGAATTTATGTAAAAGGATAAATATTTTTTTACTCAGCGTGCACTTAGGGGACGTAGAAAAAGTAAAGTGGTCAGCATAAATAAAAATCGTGTTTTATGTTTGCTCCACCGACTAGATATTTCTCTTTTGGTTTTTGCAGCTATTGGCCTGTACGAGTATATGCAGAAACTTACAAATCGCAAAGACTATAAAAATGTAAGAACTAAAATTTGTTTAGTTTTGATAAGTATGTATATGTCTCGAACAGGTTCACACTAATTTCCACCGTGCGCCAAAAACAAAAAAAAAATGAAGCAATTCAAATATGTACATACTTACGAAGCTATGGACAACAAATATTAAAGCTGCGGCTTTACACTTTTCTTCTGAAGTCAGGTTTTTTTAAAGGCCTTTGAAACTTTAAAAATATGATTAACTAGATCGCCCTCACTCGCTTTGCTGAGTGTATGAAATTTCTACGTGCTACATTGAATAAAATTTAGTTCAAGAAAACTCAATTAGAAAACAGCAGGTTTAAAATTTGTTTAACCATCTTCAAAATATTTTCAAACTAAAACTTTCTTTGTCATACTTTTTCAATTAACGTATCCCCTGAACTGAATTCGAGATTTTAAACAGATGGAAACCTCTTACAGGTGGTATTGAAATGAAGCCCTTTAAAATCCATTTCGATTGACACCCATAATTTAATAACTCATTTAAATTACTGAATAGTTTGAACTTAACCTTTTAGAAAGATGGCAACCTATGTGATACATATTCAAAACCATTTAGATTCATACTAATGTTCTATACTAATATATATTTTGAAAGCCGTTGTATGTGTTCGCAAAGCTCGAAAACGGCCGAACCGATTTTTTTTTTGAAATTTCAAACACCTGTCCCAGACGCCCCAAGGATGGTTATACTCTAAACAAAATTTCGATGTATAAAGGGAGCGTGGCGCCTTCCATACAAACCGATCTTTTCTTATTGCATATCCCTGGAAGCGTTCATGGTAGAATACTGGAAATCAATCTTATACTCATGGAGAAAAATGGGCTATTTAAAAAGAGGGAGTGGCACCGTACAAACATATATATATAATTTTTTTGTATGTGTGTTTGTGAGTGAAATCCTCCTAAATGCCCGGAACGCTTTTAACAAAGTTTTTTGTGAGCTGTTGGGTGGCTCTCTGGATAGTTTAGTTTCACAATTTCACTCGCCAGTTGGCGCTGGAATTAAGTTATTATTAAAAATCTTATTTTTAAGGCAATACTACTGCCGAAAGGGCTGCCAGGTGGCGCTGGAGTCATTACGAAAAAACGCCAAGTTAGAAAAAGTGCCGTGAATATCAGATTAATCGACCTGCTGCACCACTGAGTAAATTGAACTCTTGTGTGTTATGATTGGCCAATGGATGTGATTTGCTAGTATTATTATGCGTTAAAGCTTCACTCGGAGACACCTGGGTTGAATTGTGCAGGGGTAAATCTCAATTCACCACCGATAAATCAACCGCATTTTACTATAATACTTAACTTAAAATAATTGAATTTAATTTTTAAAAAGGTGGCAACCCCTGTGAAAGACTTAAATATTATGCAAAACTTTCAAACTAAAAGTTTCTTAACAATATTTCGTTAGGCAACCATATTTTAATTCTTCAGATATCTTGCGTATAATTAATTTAAATTTGACTTTTCAAGCAGGTGGCAACCCTTTTCAAAATATATTCGAACTACAGCTTTTTTAAGCCTCTTGACATCCATTTTTTAATATAATTTTGAAATAAATAACGCCCTTAATTGAAGTTGAATTTGATTTTTTTAAAGGGTGGCAGCCCTCATCCATGAGTAAGTAATGATTTTACAAATATCCATACCAAGTTCCAGTAATCTATCAAAAATATTTCCTAAGTAATGCAATATGAAAAATTCCGTTTTGTATTGGAGGTGCGACGGCCCCTTGTCTAATCGAGATTAAATTTATCCTATATTTTAAGTTGGGCTAAATGACAGCAGTGTATAAAAATTTCATGATGATCGGTTGAGTAGTTAAAGCGTGAAAGCGTAGCAAANGTAATGATTTTACAAATATCCATACCAAGTTCCAGTAATCTATCAAAAATATTTCCTAAGTAATGCAATATGAAAAATTCCGTTTTGTATTGGAGGTGCGACGGCCCCTTGTCTAATCGAGATTAAATTTATCCTATATTTTAAGTTGGGCTAAATGACAGCAGTGTATAAAAATTTCATGATGATCGGTTGAGTAGTTAAAGCGTGAAAGCGTAGCAAACAAACAAACTCACTTTCGGATTTATAATATTAGTAAGGATTCAAAAAATAATTTAAAAAATTCAGTGCAATGTAGAATAACAATATAGATACAATGTGAAACATTAAAATTTGTTTGGTTTACAAGGACGAATTCGTATTGAAAATGCGCTGTAATAAAATTTATTTTTTTGAGCTTTTCATAAAGCAGCGTCCATCCTCTTTCGTTTAGGGGGCGTTTGGAGGCGACGCCCCCTCCCCGTGTGCCACCCACCCCCAAATCGTTGTACAAATAGCTAAACATTTCCTGAAAGATTTATTTAGAAAATATATCTGAAGAGTACTGCCACCTTTTTAAAAGACAAATTTTATTGAATTAATAAGTTGAATAAAATATTACTAAATATGTGGTTGTCAGTCGAAAGAGGTAATAGAAAGCCTTGGTTCGAATGCATTTTTAACGTGGGCTGCCACCTGTTTAAAAGTCAATTTAAATTAAATCAATACGTTAAATCAAATATTACAAAATGATTTCAGGTCAAAGAAAAGATTTTAAAGAAGGCCACCTCTTAAAAAGTCTAATTAAAATTTAATCACTTATTTTAATGAAGTTTTACCATATTAATTTCAAATAAAATATTTCTGTGAAAAAGAGCGTTATTTTGAAAGTGGGCTGCCACCTGTTTAAACGTTAAATTCAATCTGATGAAATACTACAATATGGATGTCAAACGAAAGATGTTTTGTATTACGAAGACAGTGTTGAAAAATTCAAACAAAGTCAAAATTTGCAAAATGGTATATCTTTCGACTTTGCGGCAAAAATTAACCACATTTACCATATTTCGATCTCTTCATTCTCCTTAAATTAAATGGAGTAGATATATTTAACAATGAGACATTTGAAGCAAAAGTGTTGGTCCTTGATTATATTTAGACACATTTTTTAAAAGAATGTCAACTTTAAAAATAATTTTAAAAATCGATATAGTTATACTATACATACCACCTAACCATTACACTAACACAAGATACAATCAATACACAAAAGAGCGAATACCAAGTATGAAAATTACGGACCAAATATGTTGCGAAAATGAAGGGGCATACATATGTATGTACAAATTTAGTGCGTACAGTTGTGGTTATGGTTATAAATAAGTAAAAGGTCCTTGAATTTACAACTACACTAGCACTTTTATGGTGTTGTATGAACATATGTACATATGTTTAAAACTATTTAGTTTCACCACCAGCGATGCCATAAAAGGTACACGCCGAATACGCGAATGGCCATTCTAAGACAACCAATGTCCACTGAACATCTCAGCCGCAGGGGTCACTGTCATGTCCAGAAGAGAAGAACAGAGTGAAAAAAATCAATTTAATTTCACTTACATGTCTCTGAGAAGCTGGGGCCAGGCCATGAGGGGAAGATTGACACAGCGCATCAATAAAACAAAACTAAAAGTAACGCATTAGCCGCAGGGTGAAAACAATAACAAAAATGAAAAGAAAAAATTGTACCCACACCCAAGGCGCAAGCAATCACATAGGAACAGCAAGTCATTTGATTGTACATACATATGTAGGTAGTTTGTGCCCAGCTGTACATTTTTGACTTTCTTCTCAGCGGCTCAGAACCGGAAAAGAAAAAGTTTTTAAAGAACTAAAAGTTGTAGTTGATTTTTAGCAAGTTTTTTTACTTTTACAGCGTTTACATTTCATTTTTTTGTTTTTTTTTTGTTTGTTACATACGAGTCCCCAGTGGCGTCCATTAGCGATATATTTACATTTGTTTAACAACACCGGTTTTGTTCGCACATGTTGCAAAATAATCCAATGAATGACTAAAAACGTTGGTTAAATTTTTTATGCCACTTATAAAATTGTTACTTCCTTTTACTTTTGAACACATAAGTATTTGGCAAGTATGTAGTGTATCATAAGCGAGAAAATACCAGAAAATATGGGAGAGTTTAAATACTTTTACTAAATACCCAAGAATAACAACAGGGCGTGACGTCATCAAATACCAAAATGAGAGAGAGTAAAGACGAATTCAACAAGAAGGAGAGCAAGAACCGAACAAAAGGTAATGTTGGCAGGTTTTGAATTTGAAAAAGCACTAAAACCCAAGAAAGATGGCGTTTTTCTCGAAAAAAGTACCAAAGTTTTTATTGGTATATTTAATGGACTTTATATGCATAAAAAAAAATTTATTGTAAGGATGCTGGTTCAAATTAATAAAAATAACTCACATTATCTTTACTCGTCTCATCTTAACTCACCTCATTTCCCTCAACTCATTTTAGTGAAGAAAATCAAAAATAAAGTTTTTTTTTCTGGATTGGTCTGCGAATGAAATCACCAATATAAAATTTTTTATTGCTGTAGTTAAGTTAAGTTCATGTCGTCGTTTAAAGTACAAAACCGCGTATCAACAAATTTATTTAATTTAATATTTAATATAATATTTAAATTATTTTCTTGCGAGTAAAAACACTCAAAAAAAGGGTTTTCTCTTTTTTATAAAGCAATCGTATTTCTGACTAGTATATTTCAGGACGAATGGATAAGGATTGATCCAAGAGCTTGTGTGGGAAATCCAATTTTTGGCAGCAAATGTCAGTTACGTGGTTTTGGAGAATGACGATACGCGGTTATGTACTTTAAACGACGATATATAGTATGCTCAAAAAGTATGCAGCTATCCTTTGCTGAAGGGTCCTTTGCTAAAGGTCGTACCTTTACTTTTGAATTCGTCAGTTTTTCATTTACCCTCCAATATTCCTATCGCCTACATTAGTAGTTGAATTCGGTGATGTTGGACCATGTCTTTCCGATATCTACGCCATTCCGTTAATTATTTGCCTAGGTCTAATGCTAAGGACCTCAGCTACAACTCTTTCTGTTGGAGTTACAGCGGAGCATTGCGCTACCTCCTGTCTGGCTAACATACACACAGACACAAAAGAAAAGTGCTGTGAAAACGTTTCACTTCCTACTCAAATCAAAGATGAATATAATCATCAGTACGACCTCAGCTGCCATAAAAACTGAAGGTGTGACAAGTACTACAAAAACAGCTAAGCTTCATGCGACAACTCAATACCAGTAAAATTCATTAAAAACTCCATTATATGCGAAATAATTTTCTTCAACATTTATACATATTTATTCACAGTCAACATCAGACGCACTTAAACGGTATACTTGTATGTAAACATTCTTGGCTCCACCAACCAACTTATCAACAACCTCTTCATCTCCAATCCCACTATTTAGGGTGCATGCCTGACACTTTATCAAATTTATTTGTCTTTTTGTTATGGAAAAAGTGTGAAAATTAAACAGAAAATTATATAGAGGAAATACCAAAATGAGCAGCGAAGCGAGATGCCTACGCAACCAGATTTTGGTTGAAGGAAAAGCGTACAACTGCGCGCAGAGTTACTCACTCTACACAGTGAATCATTCTTAACGATTAAGACTAAAAAGAAGGCAACAGACGAAAGGGCGACCGGCTGCTTTGCCGCAAAAGACGCCAAAAATTGTCATCTGTCTCAGCAGAAAATATTTGTTTGCTCAAGTTGCCACTGCTGTTGACGCTTGCCGCTTGCTGCTTGCCGCTTGCTGGCTTTCTTTGCATCCATTTTCCAAATTTTAGTTTGAAATTAAAATTTTCACTTCAAGGACATAATTCTAAGGCTGCACGGAAGAAGTGTCTGTTGGAGCAAGCGAACGTCTGAATGAATGTCTCGATTAGTTGGCGGAGGAGGAGGAGGAGGAGAAAGAGTAGGTGGAGGAGGAGGCCGAGGAATAGGAGATATGTATGAATGCTTAGGCGAAAGTGAGTTTGTGTGCTCAGTGAGTGAGTGAGTGACTGCCTGTCTGTCTCACTGGTGGCTGTTGCTTAAGACAACTGGTCCGTGCGCTCGTGTGTCTAATTGAGTTTCATCTTCTTTCTCTACTATCCTTTTTTCTGCCTTTCACTACGCAGCTACTACCACTGCGCTACCTCGACACTTGACGGAATGCTTAAAAGGTATGAAAAGAGTTAAGTGCTGTGGGTGTGGCTGTTGTTGTTGGTGTTCTTTTTGTTTTTTGTTGCAAATGACGATGGTGATGAAAATTAAGATGAAGTTGGTTTTACTAGATTCCTCTGCCTCTTTGTTCAAACACTTAATGCCAACACGTACGTACATACGTACGCACGCAAGGAAATGAAAAGCATTAAAGGTTGAATAATTCAAGATGAAAGCAACAAAGTTAAGATGTGTCGGTGGCGATACGACTGTCTACGTGAGCAAATGTCTGTTTGTATGAAAGTTCGTTAGTCAGCTGGTGGAGGAAAGTGCCGGTGCCTCAGAGATGTTGGCATAGAAAATAGTAATTATGACGAATTCAATGATTGTCATTATGCTTGCGAAATGAGAAAAACTTTTGTTACGTGGAAGAAGCGGCTCGTGCGTATTCTTACACTTCCTAAATTTAAGTAGACATTCAAGTGAATAGGCCCTAAAAATTCTCGGTTAAGTATCCTCTGATAACACTAGGCAACAATTTCAGGGTCATTCCCCGGGTGGGGGGCAATAGTTCCAACTCTGGAAGAAAGACCTAGACCCATATCTTTTTGCATTCTCAGTTCAAATGTTTGGTTCCATATAGTAAAATCTTAAGAAGGAATAATTTTTTTCTGTGAAATTTTTCGGCGAATAATTTTCTAGCACAGTTTCACCACCGAACGACCTCCCAAATGCCATTTTAATCAGAATTTTCAAAAACGGCGTCAAATCGACACTTTCGTGAGGGAGCTAATTGTTTAAAATATTCTAAAAAAATGATTCCCCGTGTATTTTGAGGTTTTATATGGGTCTAGGTCTTTCATCCTCAGTTGCACTGTATAATTTTGAGTTTGGTTCTGGTACATCCATGTTTATCTATGGTACGATAGGACCTTTGGTGTTTGATGCTACAATCTGGATGAAAGAATCGCCTACTCAAATTAAGAATCATCTACTTCCCTTGCTGAACTAACCTCTTCGTTTCTCCTAGGACGCATAGAAGGCTGTGGGTCCTTGAAGATTCCAAGAAGCCCAGTAGGGAATTTAAAAATAGAGTTTCAGATCACTTTGCCAGATCGCGATTTTTAGCTAATGCATGACTGTGGCAAAAATCATTTCAAAAGTAAGAACCATGGCCCACCTGTGATTGGCTAGTTCAATGAAAACTTAGTTATTTCAGTCGAGATTTGCTTGAAGAGATGCCCGTATTTCAGGCAGAATATATGCCTATATATTTTGTCGAAACAACTCTGAAGATGAAGATTAACATTACGATTAAGATTAAGATTGAGTGGGAGTGGGAGATGTAGGTGTAGATGAAATTGTAGGGCAGATTATGATTAAGATTTAGGCTAAGCTTAAGATGAAGATTAGGATTAAAATTTACATCAGGATTAACGCTAAAATTTAGATTAAAGCCAAGGCAAAATCAAAGAAGAAGACAAAAATAAAGATAAGCCGTACGTAGGGACTACATGCACTAATTCTTATTTTTTTTTTTTTTGTTACCCAGAAATCGTATTGCGTAATACATTTTTAATTTATGGCAGAACATTTTTAATAAATATTTCCGCTAGCACTTTCTTTCAGCTTTCTGTTCAGTTTACTTTTCTCTTAATATCACCTCTGTACGTTACCTACATATGTATGTTTGTAAGTACCACCACATGCTTTTCTCATCTGAAGGGTACGAGTACGAGTATATCGAACTCATTTTTCATCACATAACCCGCAACTATACTTTTTGATTACTAGTAGTTGCTGACCGTACATACCCACACATACATACATATATGTATATGTACATATGTATATAGGTGTATGTACATACAAATGCCTTGATATAAAATATCTTCATACTTTCACATGACTTCCGGCAACTTTTCCAACTAATGTTCTTCCTGCACGAATTTTTTCACACTATTTTCTGTTGATTTTTTTGTAAAATCATCGATTTTTTAATACTTATACATACATATCCAGAAAATAAGAGCTACATACTTGGGTGTAAAACTTTATACAAAAGTAAAACGTGACCGAAGTATTTTAGATATACTTATAAACTCACACGCACTCACATATGTATGTATGTAGAATGTATGTGAAAATGTTCATACATTGTATAAGCGCAACCCACACATGCCTGAAAGTGTGTGTGTGCGCTCCCTTATTATAAAATATCCCATAAAAAGCGCTTGACTCAGGTGTTAGCTCTGAGGTCGCAAACGTTTCAGAGCAATCGACGACTTAGCAAAGGAAGGTGCTGGTCCGGTCAGCCAACGCAGCTCCACTTGACCACCAATTCAACGCCCAATTCTTTTACACACACACACACACACACACACACGCAATCTCACATATACACATTTTTCTTTCACTTTAGCTTTGCTTTTTTGCCCAACCCCTTTTAGAGCTTAAGTGTTCACCTGCGCAATTTTTTCACTTCACATTTCGCATTTTATATTTTCACTTGCCGCCCCCCACACCCTGCAGCACTCGTATGAGTTGAACTTTTTAATACCTTCACTTCTTTTTTTTCTTCTTATTGGATTTTTTTTGCTGCTGCTTTTTTTTCTTGCTTTCATTTGCTTTATCTGTTCGATTCAACATCGTATATACTTTTTATTATATTTATGTATTTTCCTCCCACTTTTTGTAGCCCAACATTTCTTTTTCATTAATTTTATTTTACTTTATCTACCTACACTTTTCATTTGCAATTTTTCACATTTTTATTGCCACAAATAGTAGCGATTGCAGATGGAACAAAATATACCAACAAATGAATGTACATATGTATATGTATGGATATATGACTTTGCTTTGGGTAAGTTTGTATTTTTCGCCTTCTTCTTCTTCTTCATAGCAATTCGTGGAGTTACGTTGGTCAATCCAAGTATTATTCGTACTGTGGGGTATTCAGTGTATGCCTTATTAGAGGCGCCCATGTGGTTAGAAAAAATTAATTTTATCCTTTCCATTTCTGTTGCAGGTTTTTGTTAAAAGATATGGAAGGACGCACATACACAAAAAACAAACAAAATTACCCAGCACATATTTATACATAAAAAATATCAACGCCCGAAAGGTACGAGTACCAACAAGAGAATAAGGGAAATAGCTTTGAGCTATCTTTGGTGAATCATTAGGAACAGTTTGTGCTGTTTTTTTTTTTTTTATAGATAGAAGATATTACTTGTGCTTTGCACTGCGACAGACCTCTTATTATTTACAATCCCTCCCCTCACGCAGTCCTAACTCCCAGGAAATCCAATAGTTTATTTGATGGCATCGGGTATTTGTGCTTCGGGCTTAATTACTCGAGGCAATTCTCTCATCCTTTTGACCCTGCATCGCATTCGATTTCATACAAAAATGGGGTGAATTCTTAGACCAGATTCCGAGTTTGCTATATTCTGACATAACTTGTTAAAATAGAAACTTAGTTCCAGGGCTGTATTTAATGTGTTCTTTTTTCTCTCCTAAGGGTGTTGTTGTTGTAACATAATTTAATTTTTTTGTCGGAACCTACAATCCCTCTACGACTCCCTGTCATTGCTGAGCGAAGTATTCACCCAATTTTTGATGGCGGCTTCGACGGCCGAAAGTGGGAGAGCCATAGGCGGTGACGGACCCAGTAATATTTTGGAGTACAGCAAGCTAGCTATGTTTACTAACTTAATTTAGTCGATACTTGCATTGGCGGAGTAGTTTGGAAGTATTAATAGAGCTGGCCCATGCCTTGAGTGCCACTGCAGATACATAAACTCCTTTCCCTACACCCTTTTTCTAACACGTAGTCCAAGGCATTGAGTATTGCAAATACCTCAGCGTGGAAGGCCGAAGCATATTCCCCATGAAAAAAGTGGAGCTTTTCCCCATTATTTTCGATAAAGAGCCTAGATCCCGAAATACCAGGGTGAGTTTTGGAGCCATCAGCTCACAATATTCGGCAATGTGTGTGTCCGGGGTCAATGTTAGATTAAACAGCATTCAGATTCAGAATTATATAATCTCTTCAACAAAGGTAATGGTGGAGTACTATCCTGTGGCACTGAAAAGTCGGCAGTACTCAGAGCTCTGCCACCAACAATTTCCGCCTCGCCCCATTGATTGTTATATCGACATGTGTTTATTTTTAGTCTGCAGATGGCCTTTAAGGTTTCGCTACGTAAGAAGACACAAAATGACGTTAACTGCAGCAGTGCGCCAAGAGCAGCGCCGTAGAGAAAGCTCCCGTACAGCACACGGCGATTTTTATTTGAAATTTGGCAAGCAGATTTGCCACGCCATTTGTTTCAAGTCTGCACCACGATACCACTGACATATAGCTGATTATGGGTCCGACCATAGGAGATTCCCATTAGTGACAGATACACGTTTTTCTAAAGACCTGTTTCTTTAGAAGTTTTGTGCCCCACACTAGATTTTCACTACAGTTTTATATCCAGAATTACGCCTACAAACTTTACTTAGGGAGAAGTGTGAATTGTAACTACCTGAGTGTAGTGAAACTGAGACCATTCGACCTTCTCCTTCTAATGCAGAGCACAGCAATAATTTTGGTTAGGTTAGTGGTGAGCCCATTTCCATTAAACCAAGTGTCAATCATATTCAGAATTGTCTGCGAACAGCCGGTAGAGAGTGAAAGTAGCAAATCTACCAAAGAGCTTTTGAGGAGTGGCAGTTACATAGTACCGACTAAGGTCTTCTCTGATGTTCGCGGTCGCATGGTGTGGTCCGTTAACAAAGGAAAGTAGTGCTGTTTTTACAGACTTCCTGGCCAACATATCTCCTTTTTTATTCCTTTCTGTGTCTCTGTGAAGGAGTAAGAAGCTGTTGTTTGCCGGCAAGGCGTTTAGTCTCTCCGCGCATTTCATTCTGGAGATGAGGATAAAGTGCGGCCTGCTTGTCACTTAATATAATGATGCTATCATTGCTATATTGACTGAAGATTGATCCTTATTGCTTGGACCACTTCTTTGAATTTGTTTGAGAGTTTACCCATGGGAACTGAGTCTTTTATCTGGAGCCGTGGATACCGGTACCGTTGCATGCAGGTATTTTAAGGCCGTATTTTTACCAAATTTGTGAGCTCTCCCCGGAAGTAATTATTTCTTAACACGTATATCGTTTCAGCTTGACTTATTCTCCGGTTCTGTTTTTGTTCAGTTCAAAGGTAATAAACGAATAGGTGTAAGGCGTCTCACAAGCTGCTAGCCGCGGTACATTTTCCTTCTTGCTTACCACTGAGCTCAGCACGAACCATCCACATGCAGACTGGGATAAAACAAGGAGAACCACCATAGGTCTATTCAATGAAGTTAAGATAATCTGCCTCCGCGCTTTTCAAACGCTCTCTATATCTTTCCAGCTGATATTTCTGAAATGAACTTAAATACCAGCTACGATGGCACGTACTGACGGTCATATACAAGGTAAAAGGAAAACCAGCTGGAAACCCATGGAAAGAAGACAACCATAATGGGGATAACCAGTTTTCTGCTATCCTAGCTCTTTGGTGTCTCCCACTCAAATACAGAAAGGATACTCATAGGTTGAAATGATCTCCTCTCTATTACGGTGCTTCAAAGTTGACGAACCAATGTACCTTCTAAGTGAAAACAACTTCGATGTTCAGGACTACGCAGATAACATTGTCCTCCCAATCAGAGGTTGGTTTGAGGAGAAAAACGTCTCAAACCGCCTACAGTGTGCTTTGTGCATAGTTGTGCAATAGTACAGTCAAAATTTGTTAAACGGTAACCCTAAGAAAACTTGCTGAAAAAGGAAAGAAAAACTGCTTGAACCATTTCTTCAATAAGAGAATATACACCTCTCTATAGGAGTTAAGTGTCTAATAGTTATTCTCGTTAAAATCTCTTACGAAATCTGCGCGACCCGTTCGAAGCCACTGGGGAAAAATTGTGGCGTCAGACCCATTCTCTGAAAGATTAATGTACGGATCCATTTTCGAACAGATCCTTACACATACTCCCCCCCGTCTAATGAAAGACAACAGAAGTAAAGTCCATGCTGGCTAAGTTCAGTAAAATAAAACGACAAGATTACGTGGGCATTACTTGTGCGATGAGAGCAAAACTGATTGCCGTTATGGAGGCGCATCTCTAGATCTGCCTTCCCTAAACTTCGTAAGCCCACTCAATTGTTAGACTCATATGAGAGGATATTGTGCAGCTTAGGAGTCTCAGGAAATTTATAGAAATAGCCAATGAAAGGTGGCGAATGAAAACGACCTGTCAATTTTCCAAACACTCTGGCCAGCATTCGACGCTCAACGGACTAAGTCCTTTTTCAATCTAAGGAGGCAGAACATTCACATAGTAACTGGAGTTCTCACGGGACATTCTCGTCACGCTAAACTGGCGCACGCTGGAACGACTACAGCTGAAGCTGCATGGATGAGAACAAAGAATAAATCATGCAGGATCTGCTCCACCACTGGCCGGCTCTATCAAAATGGGGAGTAAAAGCGCTTGGCAGTTATTTCTTCAGCGATCTCAATGAGGTCAAAGCAATGGATGTTAGAAGCCTATGCACTTTCTTGCTAAGCACCAAGTGGTTTGTAAAGGAACAGTAATAAATGCAAACCTCATGCGGTATAACAAAAGAACCTGTGTCATCTGTCTTCCAAGCAGCTTGCTCAGGTGAAATGACTGTGACTGGATAGGAAAGGGAAGCGCATAATCTCTGGACAAGTACGGTAGGTAACAGCCAGGGTAAGTCCTACATACCGTAAATATATACGAGGCAAATCATAATACAATGCCAATAGGAATCTAGTAAAAATTGTTGCAAACATTCGTTTTTCCCAGGTTTTGTCACATTATGTGCCACTGCGAAGCCCTTTGTAGGCCCACACCTCTCATTCTTTTGAGCAAATCTCTCATCGTGCCCATCCAGATGATGTAAAACTTTATAAATCGTACGTTTCAATTGAAGAAAGGTCTTTGCTACAATCAGACTTAAACAGCATGGCTTACTGGTGTAAAGTAAATCTTATGCCTCTAAATCTTAAGAAATGTAAAGTAATGTGCTTCTCGCGAAGAGCTGTTCTGCCAGTTTCTTATATAATAGGTAACCATAACCTGGAACAGGTATACAATTTTGTGGACCTTGGTATCACAATGGATCCTAAGCTTAATTTTAATCTTCACATTAATGTGACAGTCAACAAGGCTAAAGGTGTACTTGCATTTGTGAAACGATGGTCAAAAGAATTTAGTGACCCTTATATCACTAAAACCCTGTTTACAACATTAGTTAGGCCGATTCTGGAATACGGCTCGGTGGTTTGGAATCCAAGGTATCAAATTTACTCAGACAAGATAGAATCAATTCAAAAACAATTCCTACTTTTTGCTTTAAGAAATTTCCGATGGGATTCTCAATATAGTCTTCCACCTTATACGAGTCGCTTAAAACTTATTAACCTTCCTACACTTGCCAGTCGCAGGGAAATGCTTGGTATAATTTTTATGGTTAAATTACTGACAGGCTCAATTTCAAGTCCGTCTCTTCTGGCTGATGTAAGCTTTAATGTTCCCTCACGCGTATCAAGACACTTTTGTCCCATATTTCTGAAAGCTTGTAAAACCAATTTTGAATTGCACGACCCACTCCGTTGCTTATGCCAGGATTTTAACTCTCATTCCAGCACGTTTGATATATCAGATCCGCTTTTCAGCATTAAGAAAGCGATACTCTCCTCTCTCAATAAGTGAATTATTGACATAAATACATAAAATCAGCTGATGAATTTAGTTCTGTAGCTGAACAGTTTTAGATCTCGACACTTAACAAACTCCTGCCCATCGTGACTCGGCACAAAAATTTAAAATATTGGTTCCGTACGTCATGCGGACTGCGCCCCTCGTGCGGATGGGCGGGAATGGAGGGTAAAAACCGTTGGGATATTATTATTATTATTATTATCCCTTAAAATGTGCTTTCGCAAGAATTGACAACGAAACAAACCAACGAACGATCGCACTTGCATGCACGTAAAAATAAGAAGAAGAACATTTGATAGTCAATTTTTGAATCGTCATTTCGCCTAAGAAGTACGCATGAATTTAAGTCAAATTTTTCCTACTGGTACGTCTATTTCATCTAATATTTTCTTTCTATTAAATAAACTCTACCTTAGTTCTGCTAGTTTTTTCTACTTTATATCTAAGCACATTATAAAATTCGCCCAGCTAAGCTTTGAACGATGTTTCTTGTGCAATTTTTTATACAGTTCATACATACATTCACAAATGTATGTTTGTTTGAATGCCTTTAGGTACCTAAGCGGAGTAAGCTTTGCATATTTTTCATTTCGCTGAGGTGGACAAAGGCATTTTTTTGCTTTTGTATAGATATGTGTGGTCATTCTTATACGTAAAAAATATTGTATGTACATTAGGGTGCACCACTCTCCATACAAAAACAAATCCGTACTGACTTCCACCAAACTATTTTGTAATTATATTAAGGTGTACGTGTCTCAAAATACCTCAGAAAATTGAGTTTTGAATTAAAAAAAATTACTTTTAAAAAATATTTGTTACAAGAAATCAACTGATGAAAAATTTAAAATTTTAGCTTAACAGGGCAATATGGGAACTGCCTTTCAACTCCCCAAAATCTTATTCTTTCGTAAGACAACTGTCAACTCTGGCAACTATCTTGAAAGCTCTTTGCTGTCTTTAGAAAGACTAATAGAAAGATCTTCAAACGAGAAGGTCCTAGCGTTATGCTGTTCGCCTTTTAACAACAAGTTTTTTTTTATTATTAAATTCAATTAAATTAAAAAGTTATAAATGTATGTGTATTACTATTTAAAACAACAAAATGTAATAAATAAAAGAAAATTAAATCAAAAAAATTAAAAAAACAAAATGAAAGTCGCCTCAAAAAAAATTTAGAAATTAAATAAAATTAAAATTTATTTTTTTCTTCTTAAAACAAGAAAAGCTAAAAATTAAATTAGAAAAAGAAAAAATTAAATAAAAAAGGAGAAAATAGTACTTATAAATTGAATAAAGTAAAAAAATTTAGTTTACTTTTAATATAAAATCTAAAAAAATACAATAAAAAAAATTAAATAAGATCCTAAGAATTATATAAAATAAAAAATTTATTTTCTTTTTAAAACAATAATATCTTAAATTTAAAAGAAAGTAAAATTAACAAAGGAAACGAAAATAAAATTAAAAAATAAATAAAATAAGTTTCTAATAATTAAATAAAATCAAACGAACAAAATTCATTTTTAAGCAATAAAATCTAAAAATTAGAAAGTGAAATTAACAAAAGTAAAAAAGATTAAATAAAAAATAAATAAAAACATAAATACAATAACTGTCGGTTTCACGAAAGCAATTTAAGTGAAAATTTTTTTTTCTGTCAGTTGCCATATTAATTCAAATAAAAAATCATTTTTCACCTAAATTAGTTTCGTGAAACTGGCTATAAATTTCTAAAAAATAAATTAAATAAAGAAAATTTATACATAATATAAACTATAAAATCTAAAAATTAGAGGAAAATTAAACTAAATAAGAGAGAAAATTTATTTAAAAGAAGAATAAAATAAAACAAGTTCCTAAAAATTAAATTAGATGAAGAAACTCTTTTTTTTAAAAATAACATCTAAGAAAATTAAATTGAGAAGGAAATATGTTGAAGTAAAAAATAAAGGAAAATGCATTAAATAACTTTTGTAACAATTATATGAAGGTAAAAAATTTATACTTTTCTTTTTAAAACAATAAAATCTAAAAATTAAATTAAAACAAATCTAAATTAAAAAAGAAAGAACTGTAAGTAAAAAAAAAAAAAACGCTGCCCGAGGTCTCGAACTCGGATCTCTCGAATGGCACGCCTATGCTTTGCTCACTCGGCCATTGAGACTGTCTTAGCCAGAATTGTCCAGAAAGCTTAAAAGCTCTGCATAAAAATGTTGAAAAACTTTATCAACGAAATTGAAGTAGGGAGATTTTTTGGAGGTATATACATACAATTTTCAAACCGGTCCAGCCCACGTAAACCGCAATATTTTTCAAAAACATTGGGCAGACTTCTAAAAATATAATAAATCATATAATTCCGATGGAAAACCGCAACTTTTTTTGGTGAGGCTCTCTAATGTTCTATAAATATGTACTCATATATATATATATGTGCTTTTCCTAAGTATGTATATGTACATACATATACTTCTGGGCTCGTCTCAGCCGCTTAAAGGCATTGCGAGATATGGTCTATAATTTATTTTCCACTGACCACTGTTGGACATCTGTCTTGGTGGATTTTCGCCTTTTTTTGAAGTGAAGTTTTAAAGGCCAAAGGATAAGTGAGTAACGGAAAAGAAAGGGTTGGTAATTTATTTAATTTTTTTTTTGTTTCCTTTTTTTTGCGCATCATTTCGAAGCTTCTGTTTGTGAATCCTCAAGTGCATTTATCATTTAAATGGTTGTACTTCGTTGAGATTAAATATTTTTACTTCAAGGTTTCACATTTTGGTATAAGTACATACACATAAAAGTGCGTTTGTGTGGGTGTGTTATACAAAATTTTATAAATCCGCCATTTTCGACTTGCGCAAAATATGAAAATACCTTCTACTTTTCATAACCTTAGTGTACAAAAGAGACGCCCTCACAATGCTTGTGAAATTATGTAACCGCAAAAGTAAATATTGCTTCTACTCCTTTATCATAACGGCAACAAAAACGTTCTACCAATCATATCTAATGCAATGCCATGCCACGCCTTTGGCTTGCGCAAGCCGGCTGCTAGACCGTAAGAAAAACAACGGAATATGCTATCATAAATCCATAAAGTTTTTATATTTCACTCATATACAACAACAAAAATAAATGTATCTACATATTTCATAACACAAACAATTTTCCCTGTGTATGTATAATCCACCACTCAACCAAGTGTCTGCCCCTGCCACCTTCCTACAGCAGAGCAGTGCAACCTTACCGCCCAACCACCCACTGACAGCAAAAGGAGAAGCATGAAGTTGGCCTGTTATGATTTCATATTACAACCCACAATCAGAGCAGCAACAACAAAAGCAACGGTGAATAAATAGTACGGCAACAACAACACTTAAGCTTTGTAATAACGCCAGATAACACACACGCCACCCACCCACCCACCGAGCCAGCCAGCTAGCCGGCCAAGCAATCGTGCAGTTCGGTGCAGTCGTGCAGCAACCCTCATTTTTCCTGTGGGATTTTGGTGTGGGTGACACTTTCGCAGGAGGGGATATGGTATTAGCGCCCAAGAGAGTTCAGTTGACGTGAAAACTACCCTTATGCCAACTACAAACATACATACATACTACATACTCGTATAGCGACAGCAACAGAGTCAGCAATAAATGTGAGTCAAACGAAGCAAAAAATGTCAATAATAACAAAAGCAACAACACAAAACGAAAGCGAATACAGTGCAGTGCAGTGCGCCCAATTATAATGGCATAAATGCGGCGCTAGCAGACGATATACGGCAGGCGAACGGCAGAATGGGGTACTGCTACAAATATATCGGAAGGATGTGGAAGGAAATGAGAATGGATATGAGCAGAATTTTATATTAAATAGTCAGATGTGTATTAATACAAGTATTATGTTCATACTTGGGCACACATGAAAGTACATAAATATATTACGTATACATATTTGTGTATTTACATTAGGGCGGAGTAATTCGATTTCGCAAAAGTGTGTGGCATATTGGAATTCTACGTTTGATTCTAAGCAAAAATGGTGAACATTCTATATACCAAAAATGACATGTGCACTCCCAACTTTTAAAAGAAATCCGTCCAACGCATTACGTGGCTGCGATTTATTTCTTTATGGTATATCCCATTTTACGATGGCAGTAGGGAAAAGATGGGAGATGGAAACCAAAATAATGCACTGGCTATACACGGCGGTCTGTTAGGCCGTTTCTTTATCACGGTATAGTGGTATAGTAGGACACCCTTGGGAAAGGGTTAAACTTAAAAAAAATGTATAAATTTCTAAGGCTTGCATCCACACACATAACTGGCACTATAGGCCCTACTGAATTTTGTTCCGGTATATCTAACATGCCAAACAGGTCGCTAGCGGTGCGGCAATTTTAAATTAGTGGTCAAATACCAGCTTGGTGGACTATGCACTTCCGAAACCTGGACGCACTATAGCGTTTACAACCCTCCTACCCTCAAGGGAAGAGTGGAAGTATGACGTTTTAAGAAGTGGAGAGTCCATCCGTATAAACACAGATGGCTCACCTGGGAATCTCAGTTAGCTTTCACCCAAAGGTGATATGGGTGCCGGGACACTGCGACATAGAGGGGAATTGTAAGGCCGACGAACTGGCAATACTTGGCACTAAACTTTCTTACAATCTTGCAAGCTACTTATTTCCGATAGGCTTACTAAAGCAGCGAAAAATGGTTTTAGGACGTATTGGGATTTGCTGGCACCACATGCGGCATCACAATGGGCCCTGGGCCTAAGTGTGCCTTATAAACGACCGCAACAACCTAATCCTAACCATATCCTATTTTTAAAGCATTTTTTTTTTTTAATAAAAAGTTTTCTGAGTGTAGAGGAGGGGCTTATTTATAACATTGCACATAACGCAACGTAAAGATTATTTTCCTCATTTTTTACGAGCTACTAAGTAAGAATTTATGAATGTATGTACACATATATACAAGTATAAAGGCGACACACGTGTGCAACATAAAAAAAGATAAAAATGAGTGAATGAAAAGTGTGGAAAACTGATAAAAATGTAATCGGAAATAATACGCCAGCAAAAAAAGGGGAATAAGGAAAAAAATTTAATTTTAAGTCACCAATAATATTGACAAAATGTCAGTGGCGGTGCATGGCAGGGGGAGCTTAGTGAAAATATGTGCTTGTATGTCTGCGAAAATGTGTTAGGCAGCTGAGAGGGTTAACGGCTTGCTTGATTCAAAGGCTGGTGGTTGGCTGCGTTGTTAGGTGGAAGATATATTGCTTTGTACATTGTATGGCATTAAGCAACCCTGCTGCTGCACCTCACCGCGCGCAAAAATACAATAAAATACATTTGGTATTTTATCTTTTTGATTGTATTTTATATATGAAATGTTAGCTGATTCGTTACAACAAAGCCGTATGAAGTAAGGACATGCTACACTACACACACACACACACACACACACACACGCATACCACATGCATATGTACATACTACGTGGCTTAAGGTACGTGACCAGTGGTCTGTCTATTTGCTACACCGCTGCCGCAAGCAAGCATGAAACCGAGCTTTGAACAGTAGTCGCGCGCAATCTTTCAATCATCGATAAGAATTTCATTTTGAAAATACCAAAAACTTACTTGAATGTATGTTGCATGCAACAACGATACAGTCTTTGGTGTTTAAATGTGATTGAAGTGGCAATAAAGGTAGCACAACAACAATGCATAATGGACATTGAAATGAAAGAAAGTTGAAAGTTGATGTACTCGTACCTACCTATCTAAAGTGTGGTAACGAAAGCTACATACAAATATCGATAAATATAGCCACAGTCATTATATCGAAATGAGAAAGGCATGCAGTAGTATTGGTAGTGCGATCGATGTGAGGTTGTCCGCCAACTTTTACTGCTTCGCGCCGTCTGGTCAGTCGCTATCATCACGCCTGGCGCTTAAAAACCACAATTGAACTTTCGCGCGCGCGCAGGTGAATGAGGTTACCACCATTATGCCAAGCAACAATGCCAAGCAGTTCAATGCATTTGTCTGCACATATCAGCGTCCACTCACACCTCTTCTACAGTTTGGTTACACTCACTCACATACTTACTTGCTTTTTTATATTTTTTCTTTCTTCCTATAATTTTCTTTTTATCTACATTCTTCTTCACAATAGATTTCTCTGACCAATCGCATTTTAATGGCCACATTTTCAACAGACCTCCTCGTCATTGGTTATTGGTTCGCTGCGCTTATAATATGGTATTATGTGTATGTATGTATGTCTGCATGTGTGTAAGGGATATGAAAAAATGAAATGAAATCAATTTCTAATTTCTACCAGAAAAAAATGCTTGGAAAAATGTGGAAAATGGCGGATTTGCAGTTAGCTGTAGCTGTGGAAAACGAGATAGTTATAGTAGAATCATTTCATAGACACACGAAATTAATTTCGTGGTCACAGAAATGATGCAGAAATTCTCGAAAGAGAAATTAAAGAACAATGATTAAATTTTAGAGACCTCTAAGATAATTGCTCTATGCCGATCGAAAACGTCTGCCACAAATCGCTATCAATTCTACAATATTAATTTTAGCCTTAAAACGTTTATTTAGGTCGAAAGGTATCAAAATTACAAATTTTTTCGATGCCACTCGGAAGAATCATATGTTTTTTTTTAATAACTTTAGGAAGTTTTCAAATAGAATATTCATGTTAGAGGCAATAAAAGTTGGCATCGTATACAACATACCTGTGAAGTTTCGAGAGTGTGCCACAAAATTCAAAAATAATTTTTTGAGTATATCTTTTTTAAGTTTTCATTTAGATACAATTTCGCGAAGGAATCTTGTTCTTTATGCAAGACTGAAGATGATGCATTGTCTAAGATAGGTGTGCCACCATTTTCGACCAAAAACCCGTTTATCATGTGTAGCTTAGAGTGTTCCAGAAAAGAGTTTCGTCGTACACGTTTGAATCTGAAGTATTTTGCAAGGCAATTGGGGGAAAAAAAATGTTGGTCGAACGTAGGGGTTTTCTATACAATTCTCGCCTCGTCTTCGGCAATTACACTCGAATCTTATACACTTTTATATCGATGTTCTTTTACGAGGAGGCAGTTTTTTCCGAATTTCAGTGACCTAAAGTCAGTGTTGGCACTAATCGATTGATTTTTTAATCAATTAGTTAATTTGAATAAACTCAATCGAATTACAGTTAATGATGATTGAATTTAATCTGATTAAACAGTTAATCGTAACCGGGACTAAAAAATTTTATTTACAAATTATAATTATTATTTGTTTATATAAGTATTATGTTTTTTTTTATAAGCTTCACACACAAAAGAATAACCGTTAATGGTGTTTCATTTAAATTTCGGACAAACTAGACAGCTTAATCAGATTTTTTTAATCGGATTAACGACTGATGATTAAAATTAATTAATCGTAATCACAAGCGACGATTAACGATTAAATAATTTAGTCATTAATCATACAGATGATTATGATTAGTTAATTTTAATCGTTAATCGCGATTAATACTTTTATCGTTAATTTTTAATCTTTAATCAGCTTAACATTTTGCCAACACCGCCCCAAGTACGCCGTTATAGTACTTCAGATCTTAGTTCTCATTCCTCCAAAGTACCACCCTAATGTCAGTTAATTAAAGTTCGCCAAAAATCGCAAAAATTTTGCTAAGGAAGAATTTCGATTATTCCAGTAGCGCTATGTGAAAAAAAACTCTTTTATTTCCGAATGTAGGTGGCACCGAAAAATGTAGTAATACGACCCCTAGATTCGGCGAAAAAAAATTTAATATTGACACAAAAAATAATTTTCATTGCCTTACAAAAATCGTCTTGACACTGGGGTGTCCGGCAAACTTTTCTTGTTTACTTCTAAGGTGATACGGTCTAATGTGCATAAGTGGTGGTGTCGAATAGGGTCGTCCATATATGCATGTGGAAAAGTTAAGTCCGAATTTTAATGCTCTTACAACCTAGGATTGTTCTACATATATCG
The DNA here is from genome assembly GCF_001687245.7 of Rhagoletis zephyria. NCBI lineage: Eukaryota > Metazoa > Arthropoda > Insecta > Diptera > Tephritidae > Rhagoletis > Rhagoletis zephyria. Next base: position 9,744 of record NW_016157828.1, on the reverse strand, counting down.
AAAAAAGTATGTATACACCTGTTTTTCATTTTACAATCAAAAAATAATTAGATGTCGCTCAAAGCGCATTAAGTTTTCCATATATTTTTTATAAGGAAAAAAATTTCGCCGAATTAGTTAGTACAGAATTCTTGAAAATCTGTATTTTTCGATCGGAAAACTCTGTTTCACTTCAGGAGCATTCTAATAATAATATCCAATTGTGTATTTTACAATTTTTTAATACTATCGACATTTATGGGTTTCGCCATTGAATTTTTTTGGGTTTGTAAGGGACCTATAAAAAATAGTTGGTTTTAAAAAATAGTTAAATAAACTACTGGGTGTTACTATTGAAAGTTTCCTTAAGAGAAACAAAAATTTTGATCAAAAAATTTTAATTTTCAAGAATTCTTTACCGTTTCTACTAAAAATTGTTTCATGCATGGAAACCTTAGAGCGATTTGAGCGACCTCTAAATATTTTTTGATTTCAAAATAAAAAAAACAGGCATACATTTTTTCGATGCAAAACAATCCTAGGTGATGTGAGTATTAAAATTAGTATTTGGAGTTACTAAATACCCAATTAAAAATTTCGTATGTAGTAATTTAGGAGCTGCTATATAAAATCATTAAGAGGCGATATATTTATCGATATAATAATCGATATTGTTATCGGTATTATTATCGACATAGTAATGGCTAGTGTTATCACTGTATTTATCGATATACTAATCGATGTGTTTATTAGTACATTTATCGATATTTCTATCGATATAATAATGGATATATTTATATACATATTTATAGATATGTATATCTGGTCTTAAAAACCGAAATAGTTCCTATAATCCTAAAAATCTCGAAGTACTCTCGAAAATCTCGAAATAGTCCCGAAAATCCTGAAATAAGTAGTTCCAAAACTTCTGAAGTAGTCTCAAAAACTCCAAAGTCTCGGAAATTCCGAAAAAGCCTTGAAAATTCTCAACATCCCAAAGCAGTCCGAAAATCCCAAAATAGTCTCAAAAATCCTGAAAATCCGGAAATTATTTATGATTACACTGAACAAATAACAATTATTTTGTATTTAATCAAGCCATAATTAATAAGTGGTTTTGTATCCAATATTTAGTAAAGTGCTCGGTGTTGTGTTAGGTGAAACTAACTAAATATTTTTAGACGAAGTATTTTCTTCATCACTGGCGCCAACATGGCTGACCCCTACTTCAAACTCTGCTCACAAGCATACCTACGGAATTCAATTGATGACTGCACATAAAATTCCACAATGAAAATATTTACTTCGTATTGACAATAGCACAGGTAACCAAGCGACCGCCGCCCTTTCCTCCTGCCCATCCCTCCACCTGACCCTTCCATAAGCTTTCATGCTTTTATGATTTCTTCTTTTCCTTGTGGGTATTGCCCGTTCCTTATATTTGATAAGCTTTACCTTTTATCATCATTCGCCTTATATCTTATTCGTTGGTGGTGCCATAAAATGATGTACAGCACCTAACTTTGCGCCTCCTGTGTGCCGCTGAAGAAAGTGTATCCCTAAAGCTTTACATATACACTACTTTTGTATGCCAGATATATTCTATATTAACTTATTCGTACAAGTATAGCTATATGTATGTATTTGTGTATGTATGTATGTATATGAATAATCGACAAATACACCTCCTTGCATGGTTATAAAAATATTTCGCAACATTTTTATTTGCCAACCACGTCGCCGTCATTTATATTTCAGCTCAAGTTCTGCCGTTTCTACTTTTATTACTTTTTAGTATTATTCTATTTTTTCTTTTTATTTCGTTTTATTGCATCTTTTTATGATTTTTTCCGTTTTTTCTCGCCGACTTCAAACGATAAATTTTATACCATTTTTCCCTTTTTTCTCTCCAAGTCATACATAGTTCTTTTCGTAAGTCTAAATATATTTTTCTTCTAACTTATTTTCGTTTTTCTATATTTTTTTATTTCAACCACAACCGCATGGTATCTCATTTTTCTATAAATTCTTACACTCGCTCCTCGCTCGACTCCAATGGCGCGCACTATTTTCATCCTTCGTCGTCCTCCGTGTCGGCCAGGCTGCTCTCTCCAACATAGCCACCATTTTATTTCTTATCTACCATTTTACCGTTTTTATTTCATTATTTTATTTATGTACATATTTCGTATTCTGCCCCTGGGCTTCATAACTTCGTGCTGACCCTGTTGGGTGGCACAGGCTGGCTCGCTGGCTGGTTGACCGGCTGTCTGTCCGTTCAGGAAATAAAAATGTGCTGCAGAAAAATTGTAAGGATATTACGTTGTTATATCAGGCGCGCTTCGAAATAAAATATAAAAAAATAAGTAGAAATGTATATACAAAAGGTAAAAAAAAATAAGGAGCAGATAGAGCACTCTAAATGCAGCAAGTTTTTGTGTATTGATTTATGAGCGTGTAAGTGCGATTTTACTTGTCATCCCATTATTGAAAATATAGAAAACTATTCCTAGCATTAAAGTGACTGAACGACCTTTTATTTGAATTTAGGCTAAGTCACAAATCACCTTATTTCCGAAAAAAGAATTAAAATTTTGAAGAGGCAGTTGCAGAGTGCTCTCTGTCTTTGAACCAAGACCAAAAAAATTTCGACAATCGGCTCTCTGCTTTCTAAAGTTCCGCCAGTTGTTCACATCAAATGTATGCAGGTCATTCAGCATATAGTTTTTCCCTCATGATTAGCGGGAAGGAAAATTATTTTCACCTGAGCGTAGACGTCCAAACTTCCGACATGTTCGCAGGGAACAGAACTATGATGAAAGATCTGTAAAGCATAATTTTTGTTTATAGAGAGAAGGCTCTTCTTTTCAATTAAGGTCACAGTGCATGCCTCATATTAATATCAATCTATGTTGCTATTTATCTCTCTAAGCTGTGGAAGTAGTATTTTAGTAGGATAAGTAAAAATTTCAGTGAAAAATATCCATTAAAATAAAAGATCGTGGCCTTATCCGTCCATTACAAGCTCAAGGCGGCGAACAAAGGGGTAGAACTAGGGCCAGCATGCTCATCAGAGCTGAATTAAAATCTTTATTTTCCATAATTTCTGCAATGCAGATATGGTGACGACCGGGCTGAAGGTAGAAACTGGAGAGCTCTGACTAATATTCGCCTATATGCCGCACGATGACGAGGTGCAACCACCTCCAATGCTGCTGAGGAGCGCACTAGCGGAAACTTTGCGAAGGAAATCCGGTGTGATTGTAGAGTCCAATGCAAATTCGCTTCACTTAGTCACATTAAGTGAAGACTTACTTACTTGTAACAGGGGAAGTTCCCCTACGTTTATACTATCCGCCAGAAAAGTGGTTCTTGAGCTTACACTGACTTCATCTGAGACAGCACCTTTGACCTCGGATAGGAGGGTTCCGAGTGAAAACTCTTTTACGGATCACAGGTATATTTAATTATTTTTGGACGAAACGTGTCCTCCTTGCAAACCCTTTAAGGATCTGAGGAGTACGAACTGGGATCTGTACTGCAGGCATCTCGGTGCAGTCAGATGCTACTGAGACCTCATGTACGCTGAGATTTCAGAAAGGCAGAGGGAAACCACTTTGGTAAGCGATGGAGCTTTCTGAGTTTAGGGCATCGAGCAAACGATTATTCAATCGGGCCGCAGGAGTAAGCCACCTTCTGATTGGGAACTCTATAATATTGTACTAGAAATCTACAAGTCCGAGATCAGAAAGGCAACAGAGTTTCATGCAGATCTTACTGCAAAATCGTAGAAGGCTGTCATGAATCCACTAGATTTAGGCGAATTCTCGCTAGGAACCCCGCTCCGATGGGTTACTTGCGAGATGAGGCAGGACACTGGACTATGAGTAGCGGGGAGTCACTTAGCTTGCTCCTAGATACTTATTTCCCTTGCAATCCTTTCCCGGAGAAAATTTCCTTAGGGGAAGTGCATAGAGACTGCGCTGCTTTTTCTAATCTTCCGGATGACCGTCGCTTGACTTGGCCGATAAATCCTTCAAACCCTTCAAATCCCTAGGACCTACCATACCTGCGCAGCTGAAAAAATCTGCGGAGGTGTCATGCCGTTGATTGGCTCCAATCTACGCGAAGGTCGTCAAGGTGTGTTCTTCCCGAAGGACGGTAGGAGCTCTCATATTTCCCCCAAGGACTTCAGTCCAATCAGTCTCTCACTGATTTTACTGAAATCGTGGGGCAGCGCTTACTTGCATCGCATGGTCAACAGGGGCACCCCGCAGGGAGGTGTCCTCTCAAACTTGCTATGGGTCGTCGTGGTGAACGATCTACTAGAGGAGCTGAAGAAACACGGATGTCGGGTAATTGCCTACGCTTTATGAACTGACCCAAAGGTATCTAAACAAAGTTACCTACCGGGCGGCCAAAAGTGGCCGCGACGTCAATACCAGTGAGACAGAACTGGTCTTATTAGATTAGGGGAACCGATTGGTTGACCGACTTAAAGACTTGACACTCTGGAGTTCTAGGAGCTTCGATTTCATATCTGATAATACAGATTACTGCGCCACCAAAATGCCTTCTAGGAGCTTCTTTACTGCCCACTTTCCCCCAAGCCAAGATTGAGCCGGCGGAACTTCTGGAGAGGGGCAGCGGTGAACTTCTTTACGGTGGATCGAAACAGGGTTGGTGGTGGTACGATCTTCTGTCCAGAGCCCTCCTTCAGCTCTAAGTTCAGGCTCCCGAACTGCTGCAATGTATTCCAGGCGGAAGTTGCTGCTATCAAGGAGGCGGCTATGAGGAGATTGAGTCCGTTGGAGGTGCGCTCTAACCTGGTAAAGGAATGTCTGCTCTCTCCCTCGGTCGCCTCGGAATACTTCTGTATTTGGGTTTCGGGTCACAGCAACATTGCGGAGAACTGTGTGGCTGAAAGGAAAGACAATTCTGAAATGTTATCGCGGCTGGGGTGCCATTGAGTGCGAAAACCAAGACATGCGCGATCGCAAGGCGCTTCTGGCTGAGGGTGGACAGGGGCCAATCGGGGGCACTCCTCACACTCACAAAGCAACAGCTTTCACTTTTGTTGGGGTTTTGATGTGTCACTGTCCAATCGGTATTCACGCAGTAAGGCTGAGTATACTACTGGGCCCTGTAGGTCACAGTTGCCTGGACATTACCTTCTTAGGTGCCCAGACTGAAGTACCTTAGCTCCCACATCCTTTATAGTCCCGAGGAGCTCTGGGGAGTTGAGATTTGCCGAATTCCTAAATACATAATCAGTTCGGGGCGTTTTAATAGTATAGGGTGCCGTTCAGAATGTGGTATCACAAAGGACATTCACCAAATTGTCCTAATGAGCCCCGGTTACACGGAGCTGCCACCTAACCTAACCCTATCCGTCCACTGCATTCCTGCTACTTTGTAATTTCTCATTGGGTCTGAAAACAATATTTTATGTATTTCTTTTCTTATCTGCTATATTTATTTTTCATTTCGTTGAAGGCAAACAGACAGACAAACAAACGGACGCTGGTCAATGGCTGATTCGGCGGCAAGCAGAAGCAACCTGAGAAAGCGCACCAAATGAAGCAAAATGGAAAAATATCTAAAAAAAAACATAGTAAAGGGAAAAATCGAAACGAAAGAAGAGCTTACATAAAAACCGAGAAGTAAAATAAAAAAGCAGCCAAGGCAGAGGATTTCATGTTAACCACCTTGAGCGTTGTTATATGTAATAACTGAGCGTGCGGGGTATGTATGTATGTGCACTTGTATGTATATATGTAAGTCAGATGCCTGCTTGTGAGTATATTGGTCAAGCTTTTTATTACAGAAGCAGGAACGAAAATATGGAGCGACGGAGCACGTTTCAGCAGCAGTTTGAGTTTGGGGAACTTTAATATATGTATTTCTGTTATTTGTGTTTTTCCTTATTCATGCACAAGTGTTTGCATTCGTGTATGTGTGGGTGCTACAGTTATGTTATGGGGATGTTTATTTGAACTTTTATAACAATGTTGCTACGTTTACGTGGCGCATTATGCCGGATACGCCTCCCACCTAACGTACTTACTACATGCATACATACAAATGAATTTTATGCGTTGTGCTGGCTTGTATAAAAATGTGTGTGTTTGTTGCCGTGTGGGTTAGACTGGGTCGAAAAAAAAAGTTGCTAATGTCCGCCCCTAAATTTAAAGATTATGTTGAGAGGGTTCTGGAAAAATTTTTTTTTTTTTTTTTNTGTGGGTGGGTCACGCGTACGTGGCTGAAATATGATGTCATACTTTTATTAGTTGCTTTATACTCCACCCACTATACTTACATGCATATGTATTTGGTGTGAATTTCTGAGTGGTAAATATGTGGCATGCATGTACAAAAATATACATATGTGTATATAAATAAAGTAGAATATTCTTACTTATGTAGACACATACATATATATGTACTTGTACGTGAACGGTCATAAATATGGATTAATCCATGTCAAATCGACCATTTTTGATTTTGATGAATTGTAGTCCGAACTTTTCTTTTATCATATACATAATATATTTCGGCCAATGGACAAAAAATTAAAAAAAAATGTGTTTAAAGGGTTATGCAAAATTTTAGGTTTCACAACTTCCGGGCAAGTTTACTTTTTAAATATGTATCTCTAAAATTATTACAGTTGTATGGCAAAAATATACACCCAAAGAAAAAAGGTATTTTAATTGAAGGGAAACAGCAATCAAAATGAAGAAAAATGGGAACGAAACGGCACTAAAGGAGTTTATCCTCTTTTCATGCCCAACATTTCTCCAAATGATAGATTACATCCACGGTTCCATATTTTCGTGTACAATTTTACACATTCCAAAGAAAAATTACGCATTCGTGAGAATTTTTTACTCATTCGGAAGAATTTTCTACCTTAAAGTAAGGAAAGTTTTTCTTTGGTCCAGAGATGGATTTTTGGTTCAGTGTGCCTAAAAATTAGAAAAATTTAAAAAATACAGCATTTTCCAATTTAAATAATCGTAAAAGGAAACAATTTTGAGCAATTTGTAGTTAAATTTTTTTTTATATACAACACCTCCAACTAATTTTAAAAGATCCAAGATTTGTTTTCAAGATATCAATTTTTAAACTTTAAAAAAAAAATGGTTTTTTTTTGCAAAATCTATAAAAATTTATGTTAGGGAATTTTTATTTATTTTTAAGAGTTCGCAAAAAAATGTACAGTTCAAAAATTTATATCTTTAAAAAACACCTACAAAATTTTAGGATCTTTATAAACCAGCTAAATTTGCCAAAAATTTTGCCAAATATTCATTTAAAAACTTAAACTTTTTACGATTTTTTAAATTTCAGAATTCTGATTTTTTTCTCAATTTACCACCTTCAAAACGAGACCAGAAGCATTTGCCAAACTCTATAATAATTTCTGTCAACTTTTTTTTTCTAATTTACTTTTAACTTAGAGTTAGCAAAAAAACAAATTTTCACTGTTCAAAAATTTATATCTTTAAAAAACACCTTCTTGAAAAATTCAAAAGCTTTTAAATTTTTTTAACTTTCAAAATTCTGAATTTTTTTTAAATATATTTTCGTATAGTCTGAAATATAGCCCTTAAAACCAGACCAGAACAATTTTAAAAATTCTAAAAAAAGTTGTGTTAACAATTTTTTATTTTTTTAAGCTAGAGTTTGCAAAAAAGTTTTGCCAAAAATTTGTATGTTTTTGTTTTTTTTTTGTATTGTTTTAATCTCAGTTTTGAAGTTTTTTTTCTCAATTTTTTCAATATATTTTTGGTTACAACCCCAAATATCACCTTTAAACCATTTTCCATCAGTAAAAAGGTATGCTAACTACTTTTTATTTATTTTAAATTCATTCTTAATCAATAGTGTGGAAAAAAAAGTTCACAGTTCTAAAACTCATATCTTTAAAAACCACCTTCTTGAAAATTTCAAGATCTTTTGAGATCAGCTAAAAAAATTTTGCCAATAATTTATTCAAGAAGATAAATTCCGGGAATCTGTGAAATTTTGAACTTTCGAAAAAAAATTTTGGATTTGTTTCCTTTTGCAATTTTGTTACATGATAAAAGAAAATATCTGACCAAATTTCATGCAAATCAAAAATTGCCGATTCCAACCATTGGTCAATTTTATATGGATTGACCCATATATATTTTTTTAATATCGAAGAAGTAAGTATGCTTATACATACATAGATATGTGGATATCCACAGTTGTAGCATTTTTCTGTGGTTTATAGCTTTAAATGGCATTGTTTGGCGTACAGTCGCAGACATATGTGTACATACATCACACACTGAACCATAGTTTCACTTATAAAGGTGTACTTATAGATACCCACACACGCCAGCTCACCCACATATGACCGTACTTTTGCTTACACCTATCACATTTGTGTTGCCTTTTTTTTGCTCAATTCATTTACCAATTTTTTTCTTGGCTCAAACACACATACATATGTATGTATACTCCTTCCATTCCAGCACTCAATGACCACAGCACTTGTGTGAATTGTAGCATGTGCAACAGTGCGTATAATTTTATTGTATACGAGCATAAAGTATTATACGATACGAGCATACATAGATATTATATTTTTAGGTTGGAGTATATGCCATGCTATATATTATGATTACACTCGACAATAAACGTATGTATGTATGTATATGAGTATGTACACAAATGTAAGTATATAAATTTTTCATTATATCTTTATGTCTACCTTGAACCACCCACAATGTAATCGAAGTCCCATACTCTTAAATATCCACTTATGTACTTATGTACAGTCAGGTACGGAAATGAATCTAGATTTTTCAGCAGTCATACCTTTATTACATATACATATGAATAGTTACTCCGGCATTAGTTTTGGCAAGTTAGTTGCCATTCTTCACGCAATGCATTACTTGTACAAGTTTCGTTAAAAATACTGAAGAAGCTTTCCTTTATGAAAAGTTCATTCTAAGTGGCGAATGGTTAAAAGCGAGAGCCACATTCCGGAGCACCCACGTTCTACTCCTGGGTAGAGCCTGGCTAGTTTCGGTCAGGTAATGGCCATTTTAATTATTTTCAGGCCAGGCTTAGCTTCTTTTTTTTTGGGTTTAGCTCTCTTTAGCTGCTAGATTTTTCCTTAATAATAATAGGATGGCGCTTACCCAGCAAAAAATCGGTAATCGCTTTTAGTGGTAACGTGTTCTAGNACCTATTCGTCCTTACACTACAAAAATATTTTATCTTCTTTAATTCTATAAAACTTGTCTCTGGCACCCATGAGCGCTTCCACTACTCACAACTCCTCTACGCATGAGTGAACGGTAAGCAGTAATTGGAAGGAAGCGTCGGTAAACTTTTAAACGGAGGTCGAAACTTAATGGAAAGGTCGGTGGGATGGTATTTTGTGCAGAGACATCAACCTCACATTTAGGCCCACAAGTTACTATAGTGTTTTTCAGACTGAGGAGAAAAAGGTAAATAACTACTCTGATGATAAGCGGCAAGCAGGACCTTATGCTCGTCCACGGTACGGTTAAAGCAAGCCTAATATTCCTCTCCAGTTGACAGCGTTTTTTTTCCTAATCAGACTCATGTTTGTGTGCATACATACTACTTATATTTGGGTTCCAGGCAATAGTGATATTGCAGGGAACTGCGTTGTGGATAGCCTATCTTGGACGGCACCTTCCATTTGTCTCAATTTTTGACGTAGAATACGTCTTACCTTAAGGTATGGGGGCTATG
>NW_016157827.1:150860-198999 GCF_001687245.7 Rhagoletis zephyria | reverse complement strand
ACTTGGTCAGTTCATTTTGGCGAAATATGCTGTTAACAATAAACTGATGTAATAGAGTCATGTATAAAAATTAAATGAAGTGGGTTTAAAATTGTGTTGCAATTACAAGTGTACACAAAAAAAGTTTTACCATTATACTTGGTGTGGAAAAAATAAATTCCATTTCAGTCCCGACTAAATTTTAGCAAAAGTTTCTACATTATTTGTTTTGTTCATTGTCAAAATACGTTTTTCATGGCCAATTGGCCAAATGTGTATTGCCTATCAGACTGCGGACTGTATTGCTTGCTACCTTGCTGTCACTTTTAGTTTGGCAGCACTGTACAAGTGACAGCTGGGGCAATTATTCAAGGGTGCGCTTCAACAAGCTGATGAAATATTTGATTTCATCTCGGTGCTGTAATTTAACCATAGCTTTTTGCATAATTTGGAAATATTAAACTTAAATAAATTTAGTACTTATTTTATAGAGCTATTAACGTAATGAGTTCAAATAAAACCTCAAACTTGGTAAAGGTGCAAAAATTTACAATTCATTAAAACCACCCTACTAGGAGTTCTGACCGTTGCAGCACTAATGTTTGGCCGGTCTTTTGTTTTGCAGGTAGACGGAGAGTAACTTAAGAAAGCAAAGACAAAGCCATATTGGGGCTATCTGCTTCATAGACGACAAAGGGACATACATAAGCAGTGGCAAAAAAAACGAAGTTTGGCGTTTTCGGCAGAAGCTTGGTTTTGTACAGAGCACAGGGTACAAGCTGAAGCAAAATTAACAAAGAGTTGGAGTTGTTTCACAAAATCAATTGAGAGTTCATTTGCCTCAGACGTGTGCGTGAACAGCTTGTTAATTTAGTTAGCGCTATTCAAACCCTCAATTGAAAACACGTTGAGGCAGGAGAAGAACTCGCAACAACCCTGTCTAAGTAGTTTATTGAACTGAGCACGTTTTTTGAAAAGGACAAGCATACAAGTACATAATTCGATAAGGATGAGCGCTTCAGCTACTTTTGTCCCATTAGTTGGAGGTGGTGGTGGTGCTGCTGCGTTGCCTAACATGATGTCCAACCTTGCCGTCGATGAAGGTGCAACCGCAGTGCCTAGGACCCAAACCAATATGGCAGTGAATGCTGCCATTTGTCGGTATTTTCAACGGGGAATATGTCGTTTTGGGAGCTTATGTCGCTTTTCTCACGATCTATCTGGAGGTGAAGGCATCAATGCTAGCGGCATTGCATCTGAATCCACTACCCCTACCACTTCTTCAAAAACTAATGGTAAAACTGGAGCAGAATCCCTGAACAGTCGACCAAGTACAAGTCGACAGAATTGGGCAAATGCACCAGTGTTTGTGCCGAAAAACTACAGACCAACTCACAATTCAGAAACCAATGCTGATGACCTGACGAACCATGGTGCAGCTGCCTTGTGTCCAATGAACGCAGATGCTCAAAAATCTTGGGCCGATGTGGTCGGTGGTGCTCATGGGGCATCACGTATGAGCATTGTTGAAGGAGCCGATGCTGAAGCCATGCTGGAAATGGTATGCCCGTATGAAGGCCCCTGTCCCTACGGTGCATATTGTGCATATGGCGTACACATGGAGCTTTGCAAAATGTGCGACCAATTCTGCTTACATCCCAGCGATCAAACGCAACGTCGAAAACATAATCAAGAATGTCTACAGCAACATGAACAAGCTATGGAATGGTCGTTCGCTATTGCCCGTTCTAAGGATAAAACTTGCGGTATTTGCTTCGACACCATAATGGAGAAAGCTGGGCGCGAGAAACGCTTCGGTATATTGCCTAATTGTAATCACATTTTCTGTCTGGAATGTATCCGAAAGTGGCGACAAGCAAAGCAGTTTGAACACAAAATTACACGGTAAACATTTTATTTGTTTTTAATTATGACATCCTATAAAAAATTGCTAAGTCCAAATTTCATGAAAACTCATATTTTTATACAGGAAGCTAAATAACTTAAAAATTCTTTTTTCGAAAAGGATAAAGGTACTTGTTTTATTTTTTTTCATTCCGATAAGGAAATATTGTTCGAAATCTTTTAATAAAGATCGAATCCCTCTGATTCATATGGAGTTTTGCCAAAACGTTGTATTCAAAGTTTTGCGAAATAGGTACTTGAACAAAATGGCTATATGCAGTTTTCTCCTCTTCCTGAAATTTTTTTAAAATAGGACTTAGCAACTTCTCACTCTAAGCTAGCGATATGTAAACGATCAACAATTTTTTGGATCTAAAAGTAACTTGTTTATGAATAATTCTTTGCCAACACATTAGAAATGAAGGTTTTGTTAATATGGGAAGCAATTTAAGAAATTTATCTTACAATTACAGCTCGTGCCCTGAGTGCCGCGTTTCTTCAGATTTTGTTTGCCCCAGTGCCTTTTGGGTGGAAACTAAGGAAGAAAAGGATAAGCTGCTCAATGATTATCGGGTAGCGCTTGGTGTTAAAGACTGTAAATACTTTAAGAAGGTAGGTATTCAGAATATTTTGTGTATTATTAGCACTTTAATTAAATTAATTTTCACAAATAGGGGGATGGCAAGTGTCCATTTGGCAACAAATGTTTCTACAAACATGCTCTCCCCAATGGAGACTTGGTCGATGTGGGTTTACCCAAACGCGCACGTAAATTACATCGTGGTTCAAATGATTTCATTGATTTACTGGATGTAAGTTCATATTAAGTTCTACTTCATATTTAAAGCCATAACTACATATAACTGATGAGTTTGTTGTTTTTTTTTATTACAGATCTACTTGTGGGAGTTTGTTGAACAACGAGACTACCACTGGTTAGACTTTCTTTCTGGCACAAGCGATGATAGTGACGATACTGATTTCTCTGAGGAGTAAAAAAAAAATAAAACGGCAAATACTGCAATATTGCAAATTTATTCAATAATTACATGATCGTGTATTGAGTGAACTTCGAAAGAAGAACCTATATAAAAGATATCAAGTGAAAAACCAGAAAAATTAATCAAGCAATGATATTCTATTAGCTGATGTAAAATCGTTCTAAAGTATACCTACATTAAATTTTCAAAACATTACCAAAAAAAAAAACAAAAAATAACACAGATAAAAACCAAACCAACTGAAAAATGGTACCGCAAAGCAAATGCAAAAACTAATTAAAATACAAAATTAGGATAGCAGGCAAGGAGGGCTAAATCTGGCTTAAACTTAAAAAAACTGAAGCGAATATATAGGAAAACAATGCAACGAACTTTTTTCGATTAGGAGAGATAAAGAGTAAAGTAACAAATATACAAATGCTTTCAAACAATTCGATAGTACAGTAAATTATATCTAATATGAAGTGGGCATTGCTAAGAAGGGCTACAGAAATTAAATAAAAATTATGAAATTGCGTAATACTAAAACACAAATGCATATGTCGCACGCTCAATAATATAGAGATGTAACTCAAAATTTACGTTTTCGGAGATTTCATTATACAATTTAAATGCTTGATAAGCAGAATATGTTCAGTCTAACAGATAACACTTCCCAAATATAGTGCAAGTAATGTGTCTTTCAATCTGTCTGTTTGTATACTGACTGTATGAATTGATAAAACTTAGAAATTTTGTAATACTTCGTCATATTATTCGACGTGCGATGTGTGCATACATACATTAATTCGGTCATTTGTTCGATGGCTAAAAAGAAAATTATATGTATTGTGTGTGTAGAATGTATAGAATGTTATCGAAATCAAACAAACGCAAACACTCAACACGCTGATAGCTCCTCTTTTTACAAAAAGCCACCATTTAGAAATGGCACAAAAAAATGTCGGATAAGTTACGCAAACCTATACATATACAAATAAATTTGATTGTGATTTATACTCGTATTTGCCGCGCTGACCGCCATGGCGTCAGTTCCGATTGTAATAATCACAAAGCAAATAAAATCGTATCAAAGCGCCATGAGCGCGTTTGGGCGTGTGCCTGCCTTAAATGTCCCCCACCATCGCACGCAACGGGCGTGCAACGGAAGTAATTTGAATAGTGGTACTTTTAATTTCCTTTATAATTAGTAGTACATTTGTATCTTTTTTTCAAGTAATGTTAATAGAGTGGGTGAAAGAGACAAGTTGCTGATGGCGCAACAGAATGTTGTATATTCAAGATATTGTGTTCAAAAGTTAGTTACCGTTAAAAACCAACTAAATATGTTGCCTTAAGAATGTGCAGATTCTTACTACTTCCGTGCGCATTCTTTTTCTCCACCGTTGCGTTACAGCTTGTCTAATTTATCCATATACATAAACCCGTATATATTTTCTGTTTTGTTTTATATATGTATTTGTATTGAATTAAGTAAAAGTTAGAATTGGTTATATGCTAAAAGGTGTTACTTGCCTACATATTAAATGTCGGTGCAGCGTAAAAGTGTTCGATTTAACTAGACTCTTTTGTTTGTTACTTATTTTTTGGTTGAAAATGGCATTAAAATGTATGTATGTTAATACCTAAAATTGTATGAGATTTTGCAAAAATTTGAAAATTATTATTTCATTTGTTATTGAACTAAATACATACACATTAAAAGTAAAATTTTCCTTTATCGTTTTCCAAGGTTCTATTTTTTCATTTCACCTGTTGTTTGTTAAACGTATAAAAAGAAATTTTGATTGCAAAATAAAAATCAAAACCCGTTATCTAAGCGTTTGTTAAACATAAGCGTTAGAATTAATATAATTTTTATAAAAGAACTAAAAGCCCTCATACAATAGAGATAGCATTAACAAAATAAATACTATTAGTTAAAAAAAAAAAACATATACATGCGTACAACATAATAATTGAAATTTCTCTAAATACTTGTATGTAGTAAGCGCGAGTTTGCTTTAAAACCTACTACAAGCAAAAAAAAAACAAAAAAAATCCTAAATTTCTATTGTAATGTAACTAATGCTTCAATTATTCGCATATACATATATAAATATATATAACAAACACATACATACATATGTACACATATATATTATATATTTTAAACCGTAAATATTAAATTTAACAACTACATACACATCCAAAAATAATAAAATGAAAAAATATATATTGTATTAAATTGAAAATACCTCCAGAAATTTATCTATAAAAGTAATATGTACTGTTAAAGAGAAACTAAAAAAAATCGAAATACTTTTAAAAAGAGCTGTAACTTAAATGTAACCACGTAGATATTGATCTTACTACTATGTCCACGTACTCTTCTCCTCGTACACAAAGTACTCATACATAATTATAATATTACCAAAAGCAAACTCATGAAACAAACGCCTAAAAATCATAATAAAAACTACCACAAAAATCATCATTCAAAGTCTAAAGGAAAAGTCTAAATTAAACAAGAAAACTTAATAAACCGTAAATTTGTAGGCAATTAGAAACTAACTGCAACTACACATAAAGAGCGTGCATTATTTATTCTTGTGTACGACACGCAGGTAAGTATATACTATTGCTCACATTATAATACAACTTTATAGTTCCTAAGGTTAGCTCTTCATTCTTTTGTTAGCTAATACTTCTAAACTTTCTGGGTCGACTTATTGTGTGGGTCTACTTACGTGATCGCGAGCTAGTTGACCTTCATAAACCAATCGAGCAATCTCACTAGAACAAGCCTACAAAAATACATAAGCGCCGATCAAGAAAACTACACGTATACCAGCAACACCCTTGGGGACAAACTTAGAGGGGGGTAACCATGCAAAAATCGTAAGATCGGCCTGAAGTACTATCCACCATTCCACTTTTAAATTAATAGTACAGGTTAGGTACTAAGAGTGCATACTCTGACGTAAATACGGTCTGGGCTCGAATCGTAACATCCGTTCCCGGATCGGCAGTATAAGCTGAATGGGACAAAGAGTACGTTCACGTATGTCATAATCCGAAAAATGTGTTTTTACGTGATGAGTAGTGCGATATCGTATGTGGCCGATTCGAGCCCTGGATATTATAGTGGGTTAAACCAGGAGTTTTTCCAGACAAGACCCCGACGATGTATGTCCGCCATGTGAAGGTTACCCACATGAGACCAACCACCTCTTCACATGCCCACTCAATCCAACCCAACTATCACTTCCGTCGAAACAGCACGTTTCGTGAACCTGCCGATAGTTAATTCCAGACAGGGCTAAGTAGCCGCAACTACAACAACAACAACAACAATAACAACCTACGACTTTCAAAATGGTCGGTTCTACGTTACCCGATTGACTCGGAGCAGCCACTACGACAAAGGACCATCACCCGAGCAGCAACCCCCCATTTTTTCGCATTGGAAGCATGACCCACCGGCAAGTCTGCCACATAAAAATTCACCACTCGTTCACATGACCGTTGCAACAACTGCAATAACTGGTTAACTGGCTAATTTTGTTGCATCAACACTCCACATAACAACGTCCGTCCAACCATCAGCCAGTGGACCAACTCCCAGTACGTAACGCCGGACATCCACCCAAAGCAGATGATTCTGTAGCGCCTGCACGAACCTGGTGAGGCGTAATACTACATCAGTAAGATGCAACGCATGCAACAATTGGTGGCACCTGAAGCGCTGCTCCAGCCTCATGCACCATGGCGAGGGGAGTACCGCTTTTACTGCAGACTGCTNAATTTTGTTGCATCAACACTCCACATAACAACGTCCGTCCAACCATCAGCTAGTGGACCAACTCCCAGTACGCAACGCCGGACATCCACCCAAAGCAGATGATTCTGTAGCGCCTGCACGAACCTGGTGAGGCGTAATACTACATAAGTAAGATGCAACGCATGCAACAATTGGTGGCACCTGAAGCGCTGCTCCAGCCTCATGCACCATCGCGAGGGGAGTACCGCTTTTACTGCATACTGCGGCTCCGCCCCCTTACAATTCCCAATGCCTGAACCTGCACCAGTGCCAACGTCAACGCCAGCGAAAACCCCGCAACCGCGGCCCACGTACACACCCACACCAACGCCAACACCAGCGGTAAGACCACCACATCCGCAATCAACACAGCAAGCAGTTCAGGCAGCGCGCCAGTACTCCCCCACTCCACGCATAAACGTCACCAGGACCAGCTCAATAAAACTATTGAAGTTCAATTGCTACGAACTTTAAAGCAAGATCGCTGAGATAGTCAGCTCCATGAGGCGCAATGAAATCTCAGTCGCGGCGGTCCAGGAAACAAAACCTCCACTGTGGCTCAAGCCTTCAGAGTCAGGACGAGTTCAACGTCATCCGAAGAGATCGCCCTCGGCGCGCTGGATGCGGCATCGCCTTTATTTTGCATAACGCGGTCCAATACCGGCTCATAGTAGTCGCGATAGACCACCCAATAGATTTTGTTACATCCGAAAACCGTACGTCCATGAACACAATGAAGACTAACTAGGACGGTTTTACGGTACACACAAACCGCAAATTCAACACTCTTCCACCACCAACATGCGCGCGCCAAGCTGAGGGCAACATCCGCCGGATCTTCAACGTAGCAGCCGCCCGCATCACACCAGCCGACAGGATCGCCAAATTCCGTCCGGGCTTCCCAGCAGAAGCGGCGGGACTCGCAGACGTGCGTGATCCAATCCGCCAATCTAATCCTGGTGATACCCACATCAGGGATTTCAACAAGGACATTAGTAAACTGGTAATCAAACACAAGCGGAAAACGTGGAACGAGCATCTGGAAAACTACAATCTCTCCAGCGGAGTCAGTAAACTGTGGACGACAGTAAAATCCCTAACATCCGACGAAACGTAAGGAAAACGTTGCCCTTACATTTGGAAATACCATAACGACGATCATCCCCGAGATGTGGAAAACGGGTAGCATCATTCCCCTCGTTAAGCCAGGGAAGAAGGTGAACACAGGGGACTCTTACCGGCCAATCTCCCTCTTGTCCCCAGTGGCAAAGACAATGGAAGCACTACTCCTCCCCAGCCTGCCGAAATATTTGAAACCAGCCGAACACATGGATGCCGAAAAATGCATATAGCACACAGAACCGACGTCGTCCCTGTGATAGGACAGTCCTAGTCGCGGTCCCAATATCGACAGCCTTTGCGGGAAAATCAATGAGTATCTCACCGATCTTGCAAACTTCTTCACTGCCAGGAGCTTCACCATCTCCGCCCTGAAATCCACCGCCGCACTGTTCACCACATGGACTAAGGAGGTTAGGCTGCAACTGAAACCATCCCAAAGGTCGACAGACTATTCTCCTTTCAGTGCACGCCTTAGCCGCCTGCGAAAAATGCGAGCTAGGAACAAAGTCCTCAAGTCCATAGCCGGCAGCACTTGGCGAGCCGACAAAGAAACCCTACTCACCACATACAGAGCAATCGGCCGGTCAGTGGCAAACTACGCAGTGTGGTTGGCCGACACCAGCGATACACAGTGAAGAAATGTACAAACATAAATGCAGCTCCCCTTTTCAACAGGCTGCCATCGCATATCATCCGAGCATTACCTCCACCACACTCTAAAAAGTGCATGTAAAACTACTACTGAAAAGTGTTTATTTTTCAACCAGAATCTGTTCAAGTATGCGCACAAGATGTTCAAGATTTGATTTTGAACATGAGTTGTTTAAAATATACACATGAAATGTTTAAAATTACAAACATTTTGAAAGTAAAAATATATTTTTTACAAATAATAAATACTAAGTGCCAGGGGCGCACGCAGGAATATATTTTTGGAGGGAAAGGGTTTATACTTCTAAATATATATCATCAGCAAATACTGAAAATTCGCTCTTTAAAATACATTTATGAAAGTTTTATTTACAGTATGAAATTAATAAATAAACTTTTTAAAGTATCATCAATTTCAATTTATTTACATAAAATTTACATAAAATTTACAAAGAACTCAGACTTTTTCAACCGGCTTCAAAAAAGGGGAGGTTATCAATTCTGCGGAGTGTTTTTACTTCTTTTATTTATTCCACCGCATAACTTTGCACCGCGTGAACCGATTCCAATAATCTTTTTTTTTTACCGGAAAGGTGGTACCTTAAGGGTCGTCTCGTAATTTGGTTTAGATCCGATCATTAAATCATGAAAAAATTAACGGTTAAAGATGCACTCAACTTTCAAAAGTAATACAAAATTTTACAAAAGAATTAAAAAAAAATAAATTAAATAATTTCACGAAATTTTTACACTTTTTTTATTAATTTTCGTCGATTTCTAGTTTCTAATTTTTAATAATTCGAAAAACGAAAATTTAACTGAACTTGTATTTTAATCATGTAGCTCATTTTGGTGGAACGAATTCGAAGTTAGCAAATTAAATCTTCGAATGCTTATTAAGTACATATCAGTGGTAAACTTTTTTAGGCTGTAAAGTGTAAGCAAATTAAATCTTCGAATGCTTATTAAGTACATATCAGTGGTAAACTTTTTTAGGCTGTAAAGTGTAAAAGGCAACAGTAAGTGAGTATGCATTGCATATTTTTAGGACAATGTTTTCATTCGCAGTTAAACTTTAAAGAGCTCTCAAGAAAAAAAGATAAATTCTTACAAAATGACACACAAGAAATGGAAAAGAAAATTTTTTCTTTCAAAATTTCTTATATCATAATAAATTTAGCCCAAAACCACCCCTTGTGTGCGCTACGTGACAAATTTGATATGTAAAAGTAAGCAGACCTTGTTTAATTTTGCACACAATAGGAGAGGAAACTGGTTACCTCTCTTTATATGCGTAAATTTAAACGAACATTTTTTAGAGGAAATTTTAAACATTTTATGTGTAAACTGTGAAAATGTGAACAATAAATGTTTAAAACTCAAAAAACAAATTAGAAATTTGTTTTAAGCCACACATATGATAAGTAAAAGTAAGCAAGCAGTGTCTAGCTTCGAGAACTGTACCTATCTTAATATGCGCAAATTTAAACAAACAGTTTTTAGATGCAAGAAAGCCAGATGCTAGCAGTGAAAGAGCACAACACGTTGCTATCGACGAAGTACCTCGTTCCAACAACGCGCTGCTTCGAAACAATCCGCCCCGTCCGAGATGTCAGACGTCACCTGCACAAATGGAAACCCGAGCGGGGCTTAACCACCTACACACCGATGCAGTCAGGACGAGTCTCAGTACCCGCAACGACAACATCGTCCTAGGCCGTCGACCACCGCCCATCAACATCGACGAAGCAGAACTGCAGAGAGAGACTAGGAGCACCCTAGCACAACTCGTTCTGGGTGGTGCCATAGACTAAACAGCTATTTATCCCGGCTGAACTCAGAAGTAGCAGACACCTGCCCAGCATGCGGGCGAGGTCCATGCAACACCCAAGACCTCTTACCATGCGCGTCCAACCCCACGACCATGACACTATGACAGAAGCTCTATGGACCGTGCCTATCGACGCCGGCCCGCTTTCTTAGCCTCAGGCTTGTAGAGTCAGAGGATGAAGACGGCCCATGACGGAACTCCCGGGGGTTGAGCACTGCTGCTACAACAATAACTACTTTCAGGAAGCCAAATCATCGAAATCCAACGGTTCGTATGAAATCTTTGCTGAAGCTCAAACGACTTGCCGTATCGGCGCAGAGTACTTAACATCAAAGTTCAAATTGTGCGCGAATCGCGGCATTCGATATCGAAACTCTGTTCGAAATTTTACTTTGAGATCACGACATTCGACTGCGAGAGCTCTTCGTCAATTTAAATTGTACTGGGGAGAAAACAGTTGTAATTTGTTTTCGATTCGAAGCGGGCCCTCCACTGGGCATTCTTACCGTCCGGAAGTCTGGAAGAAAGTGGAGGGGTTAACAAATAGGAAAATGCGGAATATGCTGAATAGGTAGACTTCTACAAATCAGTTATCCATTTCTCCACTTAAATTACTCCACGCACTATTCCTTCCTGAACTTACTACTTACCGCCCAGATCCGCATGCATTATCATCGCAATGATAAAAGAAGCCGGCAACGAAAAAAGCCAAAAGTCGATCGATAGGCCAAGAGGAAAGAGCACAATCTGCTTCAGTATAAATAGCCTCTAAACCACTTCGATTGGTGTAGTAGGCTTGAATCAACTAGGAATATGAGTAGAATGGACCCAAACGTCGCATACGTCTTACCACCAATTGGGACGGCTTTCATTGGACAACTTTATACTCTAAATACTCATCTTTGCACCAGAAGCCCTTTCGACCCAACCAAATGTAGCTATGCAAGTTCTCACGACAGTCGGGTCTACGTAACCAGAACGACCCAGACTTATATCTGGCCAAGGACTGTCACAAGCAACACTCACCAAAAAGTCTTTGGGGATTCTGTATGCTGCTACAACAACAAAAACATGCAAGTATTGGAATTTTTTTTAGAAGAGTTAGTTACCCCCGTACTGGTACAACAATGACAACAAGCGCGTGAACCATGATAACGGCAGAGTCACCCGCCTTTCCACGCTTATAGCAGGTAGTTCTAACTTAAGAATGGCGCGGGGTTCCATGCGACCATAGGCTGTTTGAGATTTCCTTTTTATGATAATTTTTCCTTCTGGCTAAAGCATTAGCATTTTATAGTACCTTACCTAGACGCCAGCTATGTGCCCGTCAGCCAAACGAAGTTTAAGATTTCAATAGTGGGTATTTATCTAATTAAACTTCGAGTATTTCTTCTTCTTAAGCACAACAACCGCTTGTCTGTTTGGACCGAGAGCAAAGATCTTCCATTTGTTCTTTCTAACGCACCCAAAGACTTCTCAACTTTGTTTTGTGCCATTAAAAGGATTTTCGTTTCTCGAGAGAGGTATATCCTTTCCAATAGTTTACCGATCTCAAGTTAGAATCTGTTACCAAGTGAGACGCTTTGTACAAAGTCTCAACTGACCTCGAAGGTCACGGAAAGGTTCTTCTCATTTTGGACATAGCTAAAAAGTTGTGCTGAACGTCAATATAAGAGTAAATACTGTACTAATAAGTCGGGACGTAGATATCAAATTTAGATATGGCGGCGGAGCGGATCTCCACTTGTGAATTGGGTAAACAACATTCTTTAACGCCGACTTTGAGCTGAGTTATTGTTGTTCTCACAACGCACATAGGGGTATTTAGCCGATTTATGCGGCCAAAATTATTTTTATGAATATTTCAACTCAAAATGTTTAGAAAAGACGTGTTATGACATATAGAATTGTAAATGTTTAAAATCAAGTAGGTTAAAACATTAACAGAGTTGCCACCTGTTAAAAATGTTTGTTCAATTTGTTATATGAATTGCTGCAATATGGGTATCAATGAAAATGGGTTTGAAAAGTCTTTATCCTCTAAGGAACCTTCCAGGGTTTAAAAAATCAAATTCAACTTTAATTGAAGGAATTAAATAATTCAAATATGTATCACAGGATAGGTAAGAAATGGGTGTATTCGAGGTGCAATTAATGCGGCAGTGTTACTCTTTTATGAAAGAGTATCACGTTCTACGCGAAAATTTGGACGAATAAAATTTTGACAATCAGTTACTCATCATTGGCAAATCAAAAGCAACATAAACATTTTTACTGCGCAATTTCTGCAACATTTTAGAAAAGTTGAAGTTGAGCTTCAGCAACATGTCATCAGGAAAGCAACAAGTCTGCAATATTGCGGTAATTATTACGTAACTCGAACGCACCCATTGTAATAAAACTACATTTTTGTAATAATAACAGTCTTATTTATTGTTAAGAGAATTAATTTGGAGTAAATTAGCGTCCTAAATTACTGAAATATCGGAGTTTTCGTATTTTCAACGCATTGCTTTTCCATACCAAGTGCACCGATTTTGGTACAAATTGATAAATCGGTTACCGAGATATACATTTGTGGTCAAAAGTGCGCGGCGCCACGCCCATTATCCAAAAATTTATAATTTTCATTAATGCTAAGAGGTTATTCCAAGAATCGATTTAGAGTGAATTAGCTTCAGTAGTTATTGATTTATCGCAGTTTTCGCGTTTCTGTAAATCACCGTTATATGGGAAGTGGGCGTGGTTATCGCCCGATTTCAAGAATTTTTAGCAGTTATGTTAGATATAGCCTAGGCAAGGCTCATACCGAGTTTGGTACGGATTAGTGAAGTGGATACTGATATACAGCATTTCATAATAAGTGGGCGGGCCACAACCATTTTCTAAAACTTTAATAATAATCCTATTTTGTTCCAAAATTTTAGTTTACATACTAATTTTTAACAATTTGGATACAATATTTACTGAAATATCGTAGATTTATTTTAATTTAAACGCTTGTATACCCAAAACTATTTCTTTAATCATCGCTTATATAACACCAATGTAAAGGAAAACAAATGTTTATTCCGAAATATATAACATAGTTGGGTTCGCCTTATATTCCCGCAGATTTCTAGCAACAGGCCCGAAAGGTCCAAGAAAACATGACGTTTGCTAATATCTCGAAAACTATTTATTTGTTAAATTAAATGGATTCATATTCTAGTTCAGCGGCCTCAAATTCATCTAAAAAGTTTAATTTTAGTGTTAAAATAGATCTAAAGTAGTGTTACTATATACTAGTCGTGTTTTTAGATTTTTCCTTAATACATTTTCTAAGTTAAGAAATACCACTTATCTGCCATTTTCTGCGGGCAATCTTTTCACACTATATTAGCCAAATTTCTAAGCTTTCAATTGAACAAAGAATAATAACGCGATCTTTCCCGGGGATACAACAAATTCCTTAATATTCACAAAATTGACAAAAAAATACTCGTTGAAAACCGCTATTTTCGTTACATTTAAATTGAACTTTTGCTTAATAAATAAAATTATTAAAAAATATTTACGCTTAAATGCATTATTACGGTCTGTATGCGGAGCCATCACTACTTTTTAAGAATATACTGCAGTAGTCAAAATATTAACTTAAAACCGTCACGATCTTTCTAGAGAGCGAAAATTTATTTATAAGCAGCGTTAGAATATTCTGTTTCCGGTCAACGGGGAGCGTTCGCTGTGCAAGTTAGAAAAGTGAATGGGGTTGGGAAATGTTATTTGGAATGTTCCCTATCGAATGTGACTAACTTTTTAAGTTTTCTCTAAAATTTTATCAAATTGGTTTTTGGCCGCCTAAATCGTTCAAATACCCCTATGTGCAACGTCTGGAAGAGTGGAGGAACGGAAGCACAACCAGTGTCGACATTCAAAAACTCTAAGAAGTGTGCCAACCATATTGCAAATGTACTCTAGGCATTAGTGTGCTCCTGAAAAATATCACCATCTTGGGGAAATCCTTTATTTGGTTCTACGCACAAAATAAATGCATACACGTAAGTCTAACAGGCTAACCTAATATTCGCTCACGCCACCAATTTACCGAATGACCAACCGAAATTGAACGGCATGCGTATGAAGCTAACTCAATTTCCAATTTTTGTTCTGCGAGACATTTTGATTTGATGTTTCGCTCAATGAAATCAAATGCAAACGCACACAAGCCAATTTCGGGTGACGCAAAAAAATAAGTTCGACGGCGCGAATATTAGGTTAGCCTGAAAAGTTTGAAATAAATTTATATAAAAAAATTGAAAAAATTAAACAAATTTTTTACTTTGTCCAGCTATAACTCAGCGAGTTTATGAATTTATACGAATATCATTCAACACGCAGACTTAGTCAATGTTCTGTCGAATTTTTTGCGATGTAAAAAAATAATTAAATTTTGTCAGACCGTGGTAGCGACTCTTGAAAATTTGTTTAAAATTTTGTAACTTCGTGGTTGCCTTTGTTTTGTACGTAGAACGAAATGAAATGCTGCCCCATACAAAATTTAGATGTTCATATTCTAAGTACCACCCTACTAGGCATTTGTTACCAGTTTTCCGCTTTTTGTTCTACATATATATGTTTCCATTTTAAATAAGAACGCATGTTGTTTTTTGTTAAAAGTTTTATTTGTAACTTTATTTTATTTATTTTTTTGCGGGTTGTTTCTTCTTATTTTTGTTGTTTTTGGGTTTTTGTTTCTTTTAGGTTTTGTTAAATGTCTATAAAGTATATATAATATATATTCTGTGTTTTTTTTAATAATTTTTATAATTGTTTTTTGTTTTTTTTTTTTGTTAATTTCATTACTTATTTTGTTTAATTGTTTGGTTTATTTATTTTTTTCGGGGTTTTCCGCAATTTTTTACGCTTATCTCTTTCTTCGACTAGCAATCAGCATAATCAGCATCAAGATTATTATTATTATTTTCGTTATAGTACTTAATATATCATTGTAATATATTTACTAGTGTATAATATATATTTTTTATATTTAATTATGCAATAATTCATAATAATTTATTATAATAATTAATAATAATAATAATAATTAATGCATAAGTTTGTTTTATTTGTTATTGTAATAATATTTTAATGGGTGTGTAATAATTTGATTTTTAATTGTTTTTTTTGAAATATTTTTATTCCTTTTTTTATGTATGTATGTAATTGTACGCAAGTTCAAATATTTTTAGCAATTCATTTATTTTGGTTCAACACCGAATAGCCGTTGTATGGGAGAGAGTTGTTTTTTTGAAGCTGAATGTAGGAAATGTGGAGAACGAGGAAAGAGGGCGACTGAGATGGAATTGAGGTTATATGTTGGTTAGGCGCGTGCTTGAAGTATGTATGTATGTATTTATGTATGTGTCTAGGTTTGTTGAAAGTCTCCAATGCAAGTACTTAGCTGCTTGTCTGTGGTCGCAGGCAGCCACACGTTAGTGTGTTTTCGCAGCTGCAGCTTTACATGTTTACATGTTTTTGGCTGTGTTTGTGTTATTTTTTTTTCTTTACAAATTATTTGGAAATTTGCCTTTCGCACATTTGCACATTTTTTTATTATTTTAAATTCTTTTTTTTCAATACACCATCCTTTGCAACATGCTTTTTTCTTGTTCTTGTTGCTTATTTTTTTCATTGCGCATTTGAAGCGAATGTGCCAATTTATTTATGTAATTGGTACAATAGGTTTAATATGTGTGTATGTAATGCTTAGCTCAATGTTAATATTAATCATAATATTTGATGTATGTATGTAGTGTAACTGCTCGCTTCACTTGTAAATGTATATAAGTATGTATGTTGTTGTTTGTATGTTCACTTGGGTAATAACCAATAATTACCATTATTTCTAATAATGTCTAATGACGATGCTGTTAATCATAATAATTATAAATGTAATCATACAGTATAATAATTATGTTAATGTTAATAATAAATTTTCACTGCACTAAGCGTTTTACACGCTGAAAATTCTCTATCAATTCAGCAAAAAATTTGCAAATTGAAATTATGCAACTACTTTCATTATTTATATACTTAAATTTAATTTATTTACGCTTTAAATGTAATATAATGTAATTAATTTAATTAGTTATGGTATTTAATTTATTTGCGTTTTTTTATACAACTCACTTTTACATAACTTGTAAATTTCTTTTACATTTCGGTGTATGCTTTCATCCTTTTTGGCTTGTCGCACATTCATTGGCGTACAAAGCGCTTTCACTATTAATAGATATAATAATAAATATAGATATAGTAGTTACATACTTATGTATGTATGTATGTCTGTACATATTTATGTACGAGTGTATGGTATATTATTCGTAGTTTTTTTTTTGTTTAATATGCAATAATACATACATACATACTTAGTAAATTTTGCATGCACTGTTCTCTCCATTTTTTTTTGCGTTTTTTATTTCTGATTTTTCCCTTGCTTTTTGCTATGTATGTATGTATGCGTGTATTTATTTTAAATTACTATTTATTTAATTTGTAAGTTTTTTCTCATTTATTTCTCTATTTTTTTACTACTATTACATTCCCTATGAAGTGTGGCTCATGTTCTTGTGAATTAGGTTTAAGTTTTAGTTAAGTTTTCGTATGTCTTTAAGTTTATATGTTAATTGGGTTCATTCTAATAAACTGTATATAAGTTGTGTAAGTACATATACATATTTATTTTTGTATGGCAATTGTTCTCAAAAAGTTAGGCTAGTAATGCATATTTTCTGTATTGTATGAAAGTATATGTGTTTGTGTGTATACATACGAATGTATATGTATATCAAAATATGTGTGTAAGTAACACAACGTTTAGTAGTGCGGTGAGTGGAACTCAAAATTTGAAATAAATTAAATTACATTAATGATTATTTAAATGTATAAACGCTGACTGATAAAGTTTCCCCGTTAAAAAATATTATGTCTACGCTTTTTTTCGTCTACCCCAATCTGGGCAGTGCTGCTCGAACGGTCAAATATGTATATAGACCCGCAAAAAGAACTTCGTCTAAAGAAGCTTGAGGAGCTTTTATCGCATTTGGTGGGGGTTGGATAAAACTTTTTAAGTCAGATATGCCATTGCCTTCCGAAAGAAAATATAGTGCTCTCAGAAATGCCCAGTTTAATCACCCTATTATCGTGTCTTGCCCAGGGTGGCCAATTTGACCGAAATGTACCATCTTTTTCTGTTTGGTACACCTTTTTCTGTTTGCTACACCTTTTTCTGTTTGGTACCAAGGCGTATTCATATAAGGCGGTGTTGTATCATCAGCTGTGAATAGCTGTGTGATTGTCAGAATTTTGTTGAATCGATACCACCTGATATGAATTCGCCTTGACTGGTACATAACTTTGAGATTTGGTACATTTTCAAAATCTGGTAAAATGAGATAAATAAAATCCAAGCGCATGAATAGAAAGAACACGCTTAATTTAACAACTGCATGGATCATAAGTATGTTGAATCCAGAATTAGAAGGGAGTAGGAACTAGGCGGCAGTAGGCAAGCGGCCAACGGATTTTTAACTTTTGACTACGCAGAAAAGCTAGTCATCTAGCCTCTATATTGCCTGTCGCGTACTGCACGCAACAAATTTTTCTTTTGGTTTTCCTTTGCATTATTGTTATCTCCCCTCACTCCAACCGATTGGAGCGAGCTCTGCCGGCAATTGCAATAATAAAAGCTCAGCTTGAAGAGAAAAGCAGCTGATTATCAGTGGTGTGCTAATACAATTGGGAAAAGTCAACATTAGGGGTGTTCGCTCCAAAACGATGCCGACCAATCGTAGGAAAACAATAGTAAGAGATGACGCGAAAAACCACAACAGGAGCGAAGAATTTTTATCTCTTATCGCGACACTTTTGTTGTCCGCCGTATAATGGCAATGGGAAAGTCCATGGTGTTTGTTTGTATGCGATCGCTCTAGCGCGCAATTCGTTTTTAGAATAAACGGGACGGTGCTAATTGATCGGGCACCAACAACACCGGCTCTGAGGCCCAATGGTTTAGCGAACCGGAGCCCCAACTCATAGCTGCACGCCGGGGCAGAACCTAGTGAGCAGTGAATAGGGAAACATCCCTACTGTGAGCGAGTCATTGCGGTTTTTAAAAAGTGAAAGAAAGTGATTTGGTTCCAGACGTGGTAAAGTGTTTTTTTTGAGTTAGCTTTATGAAAGTGTCAGGAGAGGCACTTAGCCCATAGTTGGACAGGCAAATCTAAGAGTGGCTCTAGTCGAGGCGGCAAGTCGCGGAGTCGGTGGCGGCATAACACCGCAGGAGCACCCAGTGAGCGACGCACACCTCGACCACAGCGTAAGTATTCTCCGTGTTGTTGCGTGTATTGGGCATGTAGCGTTGTCAGTAGATTCCACGCTATTGTGCCACGTCCATTTAGCATCCCGCACCAGAACCCAGTCACTTGGCGGGTTAAACATATCCACGCCAGCTCGGGCAGTACTGCGAGTGGGTTCGTAACCTTTTCGTTTTTTTTGGAGACTTTTCCTCGGGTACACCAAAAAACAAAGGTTTTTTCTTGCATTATTTCTGCTTAATATCGTCTTTTTTGTCTCTTTATATTTTCTTTAACATCTGAACACTTCGTGACATGTCTCATAATTTTTGCCTCACCCTAATATTTATATTCTTTTGTAGTTGGTTACATAATAATAATTGTTGTCATTTCCCCATATAATTACTGTTGTCCAATATCCTAATTTCAATTGTTCTATTGTATTGTTGAGTCGGCCTGTTTTTAATAATTTTGTCATCTCCTTTTTGTGCGTCCATTTGTTTACCGTATTAGGCCTTTGTGTTGTTGTTGGGCACTGCAAGTGCATTTCGTATATTAGGCAAGTAGGCTATTTGCAAAGCAAAAAGTATAGGTGACAAGCCTTAAAACTGATTGATTAATTTACCAAAAGAGGGAATGCCAATTTAGATAAACTCCCACCGGAATTATCGGAGATTAAAGTTATTGCAAGAGGATAGTTATCTAGGTATAACCCTAAACAAAAGTCTCAACTGGAAGTAGGGATGCAAACGATGCATCGATGTTTCTGAAACATCGATAACATCGGCCAAAAAACCGATGTTTACCATCGATATTTGAAAATTACTCAACATCGTAAAATTGGCGATATATCGATGTCAATTTTAACGATGTTTTAAACATCGACTTTAGTTTCGGTTCAAAATTGCCATTGCGTTCACATCTTTATGTTATATTCTTTGGGCTCTGTCACACGGTCAGTATTTATTGACGTGATCCAAGTATCGCGATATTTATTGACGGTGTAGTATGCAGTATTGATGGATCGTGATCCATATCGCAAAATTTCTAAAAATTTTGAAATCTGGATCGCGGATCGCAATACCGTCAATAAATATTGAACGTGTAGCACTTTCAAAACGCGATCCATACATTTCTTCAGTACATCTTTTACTCTCATAATGTAAACATCGGCTCTGCCTTCACTCTCGGGGCTTAAAATCTTTCAAAACAAATTGAACAAATCTTAAAATAATTGTCATAAATAATAAATGCATTATCTGTAAATTATACGTACAAAATAAAAATATTTTCTTGCGTCATAATAAGCGTTCAGCAAAAAAAATATGCAAATACTGACGCGCTAAATATTGAACATGTAGCATTCGTGCGCGATCCATCAATCCATCAATATGGATCGCGATCCAAATATCGTGATAATTACTGACCGTGGGACAGAGCCCTTTGGGTAAGCGTATTACGGGTGATGGCAGCCCTGCACTTAATAAAAGCAATTGGCATCGTTGAACATAGGCGATTTCCATGACGTAGTTACAGTATTTCAACACGACTTAAGGTGAGTGTAAGTATTATCTGCGCGTAAACAGCAAATCTATTATGACATTGGAAGGAAATCTAATTAAATTCAAAAAACCACCCATTGAAATGTTAACAGTGTAGCAGTTTAGATGGACACTAGGTTTTTCTTAAAATTTTAACAAGCATTAAGTCAGTTCCAGGTATTTCAGGATTTGCAGGTTTTACAGGTAAAGCGGTTTTCGCCATTAATAAACCTTATGGAAGGTGGCGTACGTTAACAGCTTCCTGTAAAAACCTGCAAATCATGAAGTACCTGTTACATACTTATTAAAAAAGAGAAACATCGGAAAATATCGATGTATCGATAGTTTTGGGGCGATCGATCGGCATCGATGTTAGTGTTTACGATACATCGAAATATCGATGTATCGATGTTGGCTCTGAAAATTTGCATCCCTAACTGGAAGTCACATCTCAAAGCTGTTACCAACAATACTGTTAGAGAGGCAAAGCTGACGTGGTATTTTGGAACCGTTTGACCCTTCGATTTGTTGAGGGAAGCTCACACATAAGCTTATCGTTCTGTGGATTGGGCGATTGTTGCAAGAGTAATAATTTTTTTATCGGAAAAAATTATCTCACGACCTCTTTTTGTTCTTATTTGTCGCACCTACGCACCCGACGAAATTGTCATCCAAGCTTGCTGGAGCAAGGATGACCCTTTGGTGGGAACCGACACATAGGTTGCAAAGTGAATGACTAGAAAGTGTTACAAAAAAGCATAAAGCAGGAATACGCGGCTAAGCAAACATTTTTAAGTTGTATAGCAAAAAATAATACATATTTTTTTTTTTTAATTTTGTTTTCATAAAAGGTTTCGTCCGATTTTTGGAAATCGATTAAACTTGATTTTTTCGATAATAAATTTGGTTTTAAAATCAATTTAGGACTAGTATGGTTTTCTTATAAAATAATGCGTGAAAACCTTAGCAAAACTAAAAAAAAAATAAAAAAAAATGTGTTTTCTGGGTAAATACACACAGATATCTTAAGACTTCTTTATTCGCATATATGTACATATATCGTTCGGAAGGCCCGAGTTTCTTCTTTTCAAACCCGACAATAAACTGAAACTCGGTTCATAATCGACTAAGTCACAGGCTTATAAGTGCGCAAAAGTACGAAAACCCGTTTTTTTTTTTAACGGTAAATCAAGAAATTGGGGGTGTTAGACAAATTTCATATTTCGATTCTTGTTTTACTCGAAAAGATCTACCAGAAAATATACATAACTTCCAAGGAATTTTTTGGTATCGCACAGTGTTATCTCTCAGATTTTTACAGCTTCAGTGCACTTTCACTTACCGACCTTGCAACGACCTTTTTTAACAAATGGATGAGGGAGGACGAGCTGCCACGGGATGCCTTCTGATCTCGTCTTTATTTATTCTCGGTGCCAACTCACTTTTCAACAGCGAGTTAAATATTCCGAACTGAGCTACTGAGCCATATATTTCCTGACCACTTACGTGAAATAATATCACTTGGTGCTTTGAATGGCAATATTGAAGAAAAATCAGGGCAACAGTCTACTGCATCACCATCAAATGAGTTTCTATGAATTATTTGAATTAATTTAATTACATTTACTTAATCAAAGAATTTTTGTTAAAATGTGGTGTGCTCCTAAAAAATTTTAAGTACAATACATTACGTGGAATATCTTTGCACAAAACAAGTTAACATTCCTCAAATTTGTAAATTAAGTAAAGCTTGTCCTATCCAGCTCTCAAGAAAAAGTTAAATTTTTATATACATATAAAAAATGCTCAAGAAATGAAAGAGACATTTTTTTCTATTAAAATTTCCTAAACCACTATGCAGTTTTCAAGAAATTTTGAACAATTTGTACTACACTGCTCTAATTTTTTTTTAATTAACCTGATGGTTAATTCTTGTTCTGCGTGAATTGAAAACATTTTGCATCACATCTCATAAAATTACGTTTTGCTTATCAAATGAAAATAAAATAGTTTTTCAAAAAGTTTTCATTGTGAAAATTATGAGAAATTGTCTCCTGCTGTTTGTTGAAGCGACAGAAAAATGAAAAATATTTCTTGAATTTTTTTTGAGATCTTCCAGCTATCTACAAATAACAATCGGTAATTATAAAGCTACAGATAATCTTTAAATATCGATAAATATATCGAAAAAATCATCAATGAGCATATCGATAAATACAGTACTAAGAAACATAAAATAAAGATAAAAATAAAATATCGATATACATACATATATCGATAAACAGGAAGATATCGAAAATTATCGAGTATGATAACATGCCAAATCTCCATTAGTACCAAGCGTTCGCACATCTTTTCTTAAAAAATAAAAAAAAAAACTTACAAAATTTTGAAAATATGAATAAAAAGTTTAAACCTTAAATTATTTATGTTTGCGATTGTATGTAGTATGTGTGCAAATATTTTCTTCAGTAGCTTCGTGTTTTATATACTTTTGAAAATTTGATTAAATGCTTTTTTATACTATAATTTCATTTTGCGGTCCTTGCGGTATTCATGGTTTCTATTTCTGTTACTATTTTTTATTTTAATTTCTGCATCTGTCACTAATATATACTTTTGAATCGCTTTCTGCACTAAATTCAGCTTACTCACAAACTTATTAAATGATTTAGCAAATTTTGCAATACTATTTTGTTTTTTGCTTTTAATTAATTAATTTTCTTTTGCCACCACCAATCAACATATATATGTACATATTGTGATGGTGCAATACAATATTGTGTATGCTCAGTATTTTTTAACAAATAAAATCCCTTGATTGATTTTTATTATTAGTATAATTTACTGGTAATATCTCTAAAATTTTATTTTTTTTCATTTGCCCTAATTATCGTTAAATGATATTAGTTTAAATATTTTTTTTTAATATTAAATATTCTTCAAATATTGTATGTATGTGTATAATTTTTATTATTATTTATTTTATTACTAAAAACCTAGCACTGCTAACGTGTGTATGTTTGTATTTATATATGTATGCAGTCACTTTAAACATATTACAGTGAGTTAAAAATACATAGCCATACATAGTACTATTTAATTTTGTGTTAAGGTGTTTGTGTTTTTTCTTTTTAGAAGAGGACATAAGCTTTTTGAGCAAACAAAATGGTAAGACGGTGTATTTTTTGATTTGTGTTGATTAAAACAATGTTCAAAATAAAAAACATATGCTTAGTCTTAATTAAGTCTAAATATGCTTACAAAATCAGCAGAATATTTTCTTACAATTAAAAAAACTGTATTTGAAGGTTTTGTTATTCAATAAAAAAAAACTTCGCCTTGTTTAAAACCCTTCTATTTTAAATTGAGTTCATCGAGCTCTAAATATTGTAAATTCTTCTTTTCAGCTGCTGCTTTGCTAATTTTGTATGCTTACGCGGTTTTCTGTTACTCCGTGCGTGCATTTAATGAATGCCTCAAAAAACTTAATTTTTTATCGCTTTTTCCACAAAAGCATTTCACTGCTCTACTACCGTTAAGTCAGTACTAACACCGGCGTAATATATTCGAGTATTTTGCTCTTTATTCATGTGATACGTGTTTTTTAATTCTTATTTCATTTAAATTTTAAATTTATTTGTATCTGATATGGTTAAAAATAGCAGTTTTCTACAAAAAAACGCAAGGTCTTTTTTGGATAGTGTGTGCTTAAGTGTTTAAGTAGACAACCGGGTGAATTATTAGATGCGAAAAAAATATATAATTTATATTGGCACGAATTTTCGTCATCTCTTTTCAAGTTTGGCAATTCGGCATTCTTTTAGTGGGAAAAATCACACTGAAGATGACGCAACGCTTAAATCTATTGGTCTCCAAACCAAAATTGACAAGGGATGACGGAAATCCGTTCCAAATAAATAATCTTTGTTGGCAAAATTTTTTTCGCAACTTTGCAACATAAACGGCACTTTTTCGAAAGCTTGATCTAAGTGCGTAAAAAAGTGGTATTTAATTGCCACTAAAATAATTTCTACAAGTTTCCAATGCAATTATTTTTCGACCACGCACTTCATTTCAAGTTGAAATTGTCATGACAACATGAAAAATATTTCGTACAAAGAAATCTTTCTGAGTTAGGAAACCTCTGTTAAATAGCTGGCTTACTTCTCTATCTACGACTGTAAAATACTGGCGGCTTTTTAAGTAAATTATTGGAAATGTATTATTATACTCCATTTGCATTCAGCGCTCAGCTGTTTCCAAATTAGCTTTTTATTTGCATTCCGTCAATAACTCCATTCGTCGAAATTTAAGTTCCTTTTTAACACTTCACTTAGCAGTGGACGACACCTTAAGCTTTATATTGTGAAAGCTGTCTTTTAGCTGTGAAAGTTCTACAGCACTGCGGACATGAGCTTCAAATATTTAGTTTAGCTCTGCATTTAATAAGCTTCGTAGTCGCTTAAAAATCTTACAAATAAAGAACATTAAAACAATTCAAGAAGGCTACGAAAGCATTTTTAAATATTATTCAGTGTTCAATTTTGTATATGCTGCTTAGCTCTAATGCTAAAAGCATCCCTGTGTCGATTTTTCTAGGTTGATTAGTTTGCATTACTACATACTTTGTAGAGTTATTCTTCGCTTTCACATATAGTCTTTTTTTTGGTATAACAGTATTAATATTAATATTATTACTTTATTTATTTACTTACTCGTAATTTAGGTATTCATTTAATATGATTCTCAATCACTACTTGCGTTTAAATATTATTTTGTGAAATTTCGCTTCTTCTTATTTTACTTTATTAGTTTATTTGAAACCATTTTACAATAAAAAATGTTTTTGCTTTAATATGTTTTTGTTATCAGTATGTAATATCATGCATTAGCATTTATGACTTTTTAGCGCTGTTTTAGAATTTTTACTAATTTCAGTTTACTTCTGCCACTTTTATTGTTACCCGCTGCTTTTTTAGCTTTATTATGTAAGAAAAAAATATTAATGTATGATCAAAAATAGTGAAAAACTTAAAACAAAAAATTTAAAAACAACGCTTTTCTTCATTTTCCGGATTTTGCTTTCGATAATCTTGTTTTCAAAATTATGTTTTATCCCCTTCTTACCAATGCGTTTCGCATTAAGTGTGATTTACTGATTTATGTATATATAATTTCTTATTATTTGCTATTTTCTGCTGATTTGGTTTCTAAAACTTTTATTGTTCATTTAAAGGTGCTCTTTAAATCTAAAACTTTTTGGTTTTGGTTTTTAATTTAAGTAGTTAACAATTTGTAATTTCTTTTGTGGTTGCTTTGAATGTATTTGTAAGTTTTGATATTTTGCGAATCAAAGTTTTTATGTAAGAAAAAAAAAACAAATGGAAAGCTTAAGTCAAAAAAGCTGATAATATATATATATATATATATATTAATAAAAAATAAACTGAGTTTAATACAGCAGAAAAATTAACAAAAATCCGTAATTAGCTTCCACTGTTGTAAGCTTTGAAGTTATAAAACTTTCATGCAGCTTTGGTTCACTACAGCTAGAAAGCTTATGCTTCGTTTTGAGCTAATAATTTAAAGTTTTAATGCGGTAATGGGCAGTGAATTGCCCCACGCATAGTTTTTTTAAGCTTTCTATACACTTGTGTAGACGTGTACAGGGAAAAAGCTTTCGCAGTCTACTACTGTTATAAACTTTCCCACTAGCCAGTTTTTAACAAAAAACCCAAAGAGCTTTTAGGAAGGAAAATATTCCGCACGGAATGTGTTTTAAGGAATTTATTTTTTTTTTTATGGTAAATATTTCAAAGCATACATCAAATTTTAACGATTTTATGAAGTTGCGACTGAAATATTCTTAGACACCGAGGGAGAGAGAGACCCGGAAATGTTTATGAAACCTTCTATTGCTCGGTATAGGTGAAATGCAATGAGAATTATTAAAAAAATTGATTTAGTAGAAGTATTAAAAAAGTGAAGCGAATGTGACTATAAAAAGGTGAAAGCATAACAAAGCTAAAACCAAAAAGTTTAAAAATGAATGAAGACTATAAAAGAGCACAATAAAATCTTATTATTGGGTGAGATTTGTGAAAAGCTTTTACTTAGCAATAAGCGAGCTTTCACAAAAAAATAACAACAATAATAATTATAATTATGTGGTAAAACAAGGTTAGTTGTTTTTTAACTTTTTTCCAAAACTTTCACATGTTCAAAAGTCACGCCTGTAATAGTGCTTCGCATTTGTAAGAAAATAATATAAAAGGAGCTTTCATTGCAAAAGAACACACGTGTTTTTCAAAAACCAATTGTAATTGTATCTGTGCTAAAATTTAGATTCCTATGTGCGTGTGTGTGTATTTACTAACATGCGGACGGAATTTTCTGAATCTGAATCGAATATTAAATAAATTGCACACACCTATGAAATTTGTAACAAAGAAGCTTACAGAAAATTTAGTATACATATGCATGTAGGTACACACTTGAGCATAAATTTCGCCATAAATTTAATACATTGATGAAAAAAATGCAGTTCTAATATTTTATTAAGAACAGCCAAAATATGTTTGAAGCTTTTAAGTTTTCGACTTTCTTTTGGATTTTTTATTATTATTTTTAAAGAAAATTGTATTTTTTTATACTTTATTAGCTCTAAAAAGCGGCACTCAATTCTGCTAAGCTTTTGCAAAATGCAATTCTGATATTTTTGATTTATCTTACATATACAAGTAAATACTATTTATGAAAGTATGTATGTATGTATGTAGGTGATGCATATGTATTTGATTATAGGTATGTGCTATGCCCTAAGTGACTTATGACGTAGTAGCTGTGTACAGTTGTTGCAGTTATGTCTGCTTTGTAAAATTAATTATCAGCAATTCTTTTTTCTTTACTACTACTGAGTCTTTATCTAAGTTTTGTAATTCAATATTTTTTGTTTTTAAATTTTTTTATTTTGTGTATATTTATATTTTATTTTAACTTTAAACTTATTTACAATATAAATTCGCTTTATGTTTGTCTTGCATAGTTTTTCGGCTCCTCAGAAATGGTCAGTTAGTGTTGATAATGCCTTGTAGTGCAGTGTATGAGTGTGTGGGTGCGTGTGAGGGCGTGTGAAGTGACTGTAGAAGCTTTTGGGCACATTTTTATTTTTATTTCTTATTGTAAAAGCTTGTAGTTGGGATATTTTTTTAAAGAATAAATTATAGCAATTATTTTTGGCACAAATGTGTTATTCAAATCAATCAAAGAAAACGAAAACCTTTTAAAGCTTCAAGTATGAAAGCTTTAGTGCGAAAATAAGTTTGTGAGCTTGTACGCTTGCAAATAAAAGCTTAAAAAATGAAAGCTGCAAAAAGCACAAAAATTCAATCAAGTTAAAAATCAAAAGCCACTTTTATCAATCAAAGAAATTTATATCGTGTAGACATGTGTACAAATATGTGTGATTTTTAACACTAAAAGTTGATCACTTATATATGAATAATGCTATTTTAATATTTCATCAATATGTATTTATAATAAACCCTCTTATTTAATATAATTTTTTTTTTTTGTGTGGCATATAATTTAAATATTTGTATATTAGTAATAATATATTAATAATAATTGCAAGAAGTACCCTGTATCCTATTTACTTTAAACATTTTCCTTAAGCATGTGCTCATTGGCTTATCTATGTATGTATGTAGGACTACTATTAAGAAAAGCTTTCACTGTGAAATTTGTGGATTTAAATTGCATGTTCGCTACTTACATTTATACCAAAAAGCTTGCTTTAATATAATCTAAAACTTTATTGTTACTCGCATTTTAACGTTACTTTTTGCAGGTTAAAGGCAATTCCAAAGTTTGTGGTTTCTTTTTTTAATTAAGTGAAAAGCTCAAATAAATTGTTAAAAAATTACAATACCAGAGCAAAAGAAATAAAAGGCTTTAGTGTTTACCTAAGTGAAAACAATTTTTGTAATTGCAAATTAAAAAGCCATCATACATACATATATGTGCATATGTATGTTTTAAAAATATAACAATAGAAACCAAGAATAAGCAAACTTACTACTTAACTTTATTTTAGGCAAATTTACTCCCACTAAACGGGAGTGCTAAATAATTTACTCTTGTCATTCGTCATATCAACGTTTTACTTTTCTACTAAAGCTCTCTAATAGCAGCGCAAGCTTCACGCTTGCTTTCACTATACCCAATCAACTTTCATCAACTAAATAGCTGATATTTCATAAAATGCATTAACAATCTTTGAATGTGCTTATTTTGGACTCAATGCTTTGACAATTTCTTAAAACTTTTAACCTTTTGAACCACGTTTCGCCTTTTCCAATTAAATCCTGCAACTTTCATCAATTTCATAATCATTATTTTTTAATCTCATAATCACATTCTATAAGAATGCTTTCTTAAGCTG
This sequence comes from Rhagoletis zephyria, assembly GCF_001687245.7. Classification (NCBI taxonomy): domain Eukaryota; kingdom Metazoa; phylum Arthropoda; class Insecta; order Diptera; family Tephritidae; genus Rhagoletis; species Rhagoletis zephyria. The sequence goes on along the minus strand of NW_016157827.1, from coordinate 170,385 downwards.
TACTCATTCTTTCTAATGTGTATTTAGCACAATTAATCAGCACCTTATTACTACGTTCTAAGTATTTCACTACTAAATACTACAATTTTAAACATTTTTAATATATGTATGTATGTATATGCAATTGTGTATGGATACTTAATTCAAACTTATTTACTTAGTCAAACGCTTAAGATCAGTTCTAGTTTTATATTAAAGATTTTAATAACTATAAACTTTATTTTAAGGTTTTTTTTTTAATATAATTTCCTTTCTATGTACAGTACTAAGGAACGTTTTTCGATAAGAGATTCATTATCTGTATTTACTTTATTGGTACTTATAAAATTTACAGCATAAATTCTTANTAATAACTATAAACTTTATTTTAAGGTTTTTTTTTTAATATAATTTCCTTCTATGTACAGTACTAAGGAACGTTTTTCGATAAGAGATTCATTATCTGTATTTACTTTATTGGTACTTATAAAATTTACAGCATAAATTCTTTACTTCATTTAAGATGAAGTTTTCGCATTGACAAGGTTGCAGCCTAAATTAAAAAAAAAAAAAAAAAAACGACAAGCAAAACGAAAACGTGCGCTGAAAAAGCTTTTTTGCTTCCGACTTCAAATAATTTCTTTCAGTTAATTAAGAAATAATCTGGATTTTGCCCAAAATTTTATTTTAATTGGAAGCTTTTGTGGTATGCTCTCGGTCGAACTAATGCTGACATGCCTATTATTGCGCTTTTTAAGGTAATTAAAATACTTCATTGAAATAGCTTAAAGAACCTGTAAACGAAAGCTTTCTCTGAATAATTATCGAAAGCTTTTACTGAAGTTAATATAAAAGATTTTATTTTTCGATTTTTTCATGCGCCTACATACATACATACATATGTATGTAGTTGCATATAAATGGGGCGTATCGAACTTGCATTGTTTTATGAAAATTCGGGGTGAAGTTCTTTTAAGGAATAGAGATTCTTCAAAGATTTCCAAGGCTCTTTAAGTTATAGCTTTTATGTAGACGTGTACAGAGCAGAGCAGAGCTGACTCTGATCGCGACTGATCTGAATCATAGATAATGTAAACCTTTTGGGACAAGCTGTCAATAATAATTTTACTTTATTAAATCAAATCTGTTTTATAAGCTTTGTGAGCTTTAAATCAATAAGAAAAAGTAACGTATTTGTTCTACTATTCAAATAAATTGTAGATTAAATTTGAAGAAAAGTTCAGTTTAATTATTTGAAAGCTTGTGGACGTTTGAAAGCTTATTGAAAATATGTAAAAGCAAAAAGAATGCTTTAAAATTGTATAAGTGCATCGTCCGCGGAGAATTTTGGCAAAAGCTCCAGAAATCATGTTACGGATAGTTTCAAAACTTTATGACAGCTTTGTGAGCTTTACATCAAATATGAGATTGAAGGCATTTGTTGATATCATCACAAGACACGAATAAAGGCGCAAGTTCAAAAGTGGACCGCGAAAAAGACGCACTTCAGCGACGAAAGGCATCCAAACCTAGCCGGCGGCGAAGAAAGACGCGTTAACTTGTTTTCGCGGTCAACTATGTTTGCGAGTATAATAATAGTATGTATATTCCTTAAAAAGTTGTTGGGGAATAATGCTGAAGTGACTGTCCTTGGCTAGGTATTAGGGCTGTGCGATTATTCGATTACTCGAGCAAGTTGGTTAATCAATTATTCGGTTAATCAATTACTCGAGTAATCAAGATTTTGATTACTCAAAACGATGATTAATCGAGTTACTTGAAATATGATTACTCAAAAAAAATAATTTTGCTCGTTAAAAGAGTTTGCTTGGAAAATGCTTATTTTCTTTTTTACATTCTGTATATGAAAAAAAAAAACGTTTTAATTTTTGAAAACAGAAACGTTGTTTTCAAAGTATCAAGGAGCTTTAATTACTTTATACATATGTAAAGATTTGAAATGTTGATTACTCATTTTACTCGAATTGTTGATTAATCATAAAGCAAATTACTCAAATATTTTTTTTTGGTTAATCAAAAATCTTGATCACTCGAGTAACTGAACTTTTGAGTAATCATAATTTCTAATTATTCGAATAACTGAATTATTTACTTTATGATAAATTAAAATTTTGAGTAATCAATTAATCGCACAGCCCTACTAGGTATACATCTATGATTACACGCCTTTCTTCGCCGTCAACTAGGTTTACACATCTTTTTTCGTCCATGCGTCCTTTTTCGCTGTCAAAATAATGGCTCGCCTTTATTCGTGTCTAGGGACGATATGTACATAGATATAGTCTAATAACATTTTTTAAATTTATTGAGAATTTTTGGCGGATTTAAAATTGTAGTTTGAAGCGGTGGTGGGTATCAGCTTGCTCGCGGGCAAAACTCTTTCAGCTTCTCATACTAAATGTATATAAAGTTTTGAAAGAACTTTGCCCACGGACAGGCCGGTACGCACCACCGGTTTAAAGCTTAACGATTAGCAAAGGATTTTTTAGGCAAAAGCTTATTTCAGGAAACTTTTAAACAACTTTTAAGAAAGCTTTTAAGTGGCCCAAAAGCGAAAGTTGAGATCGAAAAAGCTTTTAAATATGTTTTTTCCCCAAAGACCAACGCTTTGAAATTATCTGGATAACGTCACTAGACACGAATAAAGGCGCGAGCTCAAAAGTGATGGCGAAAAAAGACGCATAAAAAAACTTAAGACTCTTCANAGACACGAATAAAGGCGCGAGCTCAAAAGTGATGGCGAAAAAAGACGCATGTTTTTTGCCGTCAAAACACTAGCGCGCCTTTATTCGTGTGTAGTGACGATAAGCTTTCGAATAAAATCAGAGGCAAGGATATCTGATACCTAGGCAAATTATAAAAAACTTGTAAATTTAAAATTTATTATTAAAGTGCAAACATCTTTGCTAACTTATTAAGCATTAAATTGCTATTCAACGATTTTTTATTTATTTTGAAATGTAAAGGTTCTTTACGGCATAAATGCTGCTTGCATTAAGTTAAGTTTTATGCAAATTCCTACTATGTATAAATATAGTGGTAATAACGGTATTGTTTGTATACCCACTAGCTGGGATATTTTCGGACGCATTTTACTTAGTGTGCTTGTTTTTGTAGGCGTGTAGGTGTGTTGTTTGTTAGTGGGTGTGAACTGGGGGCGTGTCTAAATGAACTTATCAATACGATTATGGGTAAAAGCTATGCATAATTTTGTTGTGCTTTTAAAAACTTTCTATTTTTATATACATTTGTATGTACTAGGTATGTACATATGTAAGCCAGATTTTTCTTGATATGATTTTCAAAATATTCGCGCCTATCGCAATTTTTATCATTTGCTTTTGCTAACAACTGATTTTGGCAAAATTCTCCCCTTGGGCACATCTGTGTCGTCCTGGCAGCTCAGAAATGATAATGTAAAAAATAACGAAACCTTGTGTAAATTATAATGCTCATATATTTGATATTATTACTTTTGTTTAATTTCGCTTATTAAATTTCAAATTTTTTTTATTTTTCAGTGTTATTTTTTCAATTTGTGTCAAGGTACATATTCAAGTGTGGTCTTGCATATATTTTATATATTTTTAATTTCGCAAAATTTCTGCATATGCACAACAATCACGATTTCTCAATTATTATTTGTTTCTTGCAAGTAACTGTATTAGTTTCTAGTTATTTTAATATTTTAAGTGTAATTTTGGTTTACTCAAGTTGGGGAATTTTTGATTTTTGGCTTCGTTTATATTGTGTGTTTTTACATTTATCACCATCTCTTCATGAGTTTCGTCTCGCTTTCTTAGTTTTTTTTGGTTTTTATTTTAGTCATTTAATTTTTTTCGCAAAAACTATTTTCTTTCTCGAGCTTTCGAAAATAACTGCTTGGTTGTCGCCGAATTAGCGCACGTAACGCGGACAAAGTAGTACAGATTGCCAGTGTAGACCATTAAATTACGAATTTGATTTTAGGTTGAGTTTTTATTATTATTTTTGGTTTATTAGTTTTTTTTTTTTAACTCACAGCCCATTTGTGTGTGTATGCGTGTTTGTGAATTCATGGTAAATGCTAAAGATTATGAATATGAAACAAAAATGAAAGAAACCAATTTAATATACCTCCTGCCAACCAATTTGCGCAAATTTGCTTTCGAAATTTTGTAAAAGAAAAGGCAAATTAAAATAATTTGTATGTAGTATTTTTTATTATTTTTTTTCGAAATTTTTCTGTGCATTTTCCATAATAATGGTGCTAATAATAATAATAATTCTCCATAGTTAATAATGGTTTGTTAATAATTACAAAATTCAAAATTAATAATTTTCTAATTGTTTTATTTTTAATTAATTAATAATTAAACTTTGGTGCTTATAAAAGCGCTTCACTTATTTAAATTGTATTTATTATTATATCTTCTTTTATAAACCTCCTTACTTTCCTAAGAAATTCGCCAAAATCAGTTATTCTTGCCTTTATAAAGAAAGTTTTTTAATATTGACAAAAGTGCTACTGTTTCAACGATTTTTGCAACAAACTTATGATTTACAGTAATGACAAGATTTCCAAACATTAAATTCAGAAAGGGCTTTTGATTGTAAACTTTGGTAGTTTGACTAGAAATGTGTAAACAATTGTTTAATAACTGATCTGTACATAAATAGGTTTGTTAATAAAAAAAACAAACCCTTTTATAGGTATATATGTAAATAAAATATGTTTAAAAGCCATATAACACTCAACAGCGCTGATTTTAGAGCTTTCAAGCTTACACGCGCTTTACCATAGAAAAGTAAATTCAACAGAATACAGCTTACTTCTCCGACCTACGTTATTTTGTGCCCCTTTACCAGTCTATTGCATAGTAAATGCATTTCTTACTTCGCGGCATTGCGTGATTTTACGTTCCCTTAACAGTCTTGTGCATAGGTATTGCCTTGACTAGAAAGTGTTAGAGCTTTCACAAAAGCTCTTGCTTTAGCATAGTTAATGGTCTCAATAAAAAGATTTAGAGCTTTCACAAAAGCTTTTCAGTTCTCAGTAAAGAACTTTGGAGCTTTCGCAAAAGCCTTCGAGCTTTAACTATTAACTGATTGAATCTCCGTGTTCTTGACATTTCAAAGCTCTTATCCACAGCGCTGTTCTCATTTACAACTTTTTTTTTATCTAAATCTACTTTATCACTTAAAAAAGATATATAATATATATAAGTGTACGTTAAAGTGGTCCAAAAATGTGTGTAAAAAAATAAGGTCGGATTTTTAATGCCGCCCCACTCTTGGATTGTTATAGACCGAAAAAAATATACCCATATTTTTTTATTTTCAAATAAAAAATGATTTAGGTAGTGCTCAAAGCGCTCAAAGTTTTCCATATATTTTATATGGAGAAAAACCATCTTTTCGTAGAAATAGTGTAGAATTCTTGAAAATCAATATTTTTCGATCGGAAAACTTTACTTATCTTCAGGAGATTCCCAGTAATAATACTCAATTATTTCTTTAACAATTTTTTATAGTAACTATATTTTATAGGTCCTCCAAAGCCCTTAGAAAATGCAATGGGGGGACCAATAAAAAATCTTTAATCATAAGAAATGGTTAAATAAACTTTGAACGCTTTGAGCACTCCCTAAATATTTTTTGATTTCAAAATGAAAGAAATAGGGGTATATTTTTTTTGATATAGATCAATCCTAGGGTGTGCCGGCATTAAAACTCCGACTTTTTTTTTTGGACCACTCTAGTGTACATACTACTGGCCTTATTCATAAAAAATAAAGTAGATTTAAAACGCTTTATAAAGCGACATTCTCATACAAATCGTCTTTATTTTTTATGAATTTAGGGGGTGTTGAATTTAAACTTGATTTAATATAAAATAACAGTAATAGTATAAGATTTTTCACGTGTTACATATTTATGTTCGTATGCATGTATGTAAGTGTGTAAATATGTATGTACTATGTGTTAGTAGTGCCTAGGTGGTAGTTTATTCTTAGCTATTGATTTTATTTGGGTTTCATTTTTAGCTTTTTANCGTGTTACATATTTATGTTCGTATGCATGTATGTAAGTGTGTAAATATGTTATGTGTTAGTAGTGCCTAGGTGGTAGTTTATTCTTAGCTATTGATTTTATTTGGGTTTCATTTTTAGCTTTTTCTAAAATTATTTTTACAATAACCTGTTTTTAATACTTAATAGGTATTTATTGAAATGTTTTCTTTTTCACTGAAGCTATCATTATTCTTTTGTTATTGACTTTAATTGGAATTTGCTGGTAAATTTACATTTTTAGTTCTGTTTATTTGTTTGGGAGTTTTATATTAACTTACTTTAATATGGGTGGCTTTTACTGTTTCAGCTTTACATTTGTTACTATATTTACTTGTACATAAGTAAGTACATAAGTATCTATTTTTCTCTGCTTGGGGGGACTTTCATCCGCCTTTGACGTTTTCACCTATATTTACAATGTGATTTCTATCGATTAAGTAAGTACATTTGACGCTAGAGCTTTTTTATCTATGTAAAAATAATGTACATGCATATTAAATTAAATGTATAGTGACTTTGAAAGTTGCTTGAAATTTAAAGCAGTAATATAAATGCATTAAAAAACACTTAAGCAGTCAAGGAAAATTCAAAAACGGACTAGGTAAATACAATTTTTTTTGTTGTGTTGCACAAAATATAATTCAGCGCGAATTTTATTTAAGAAATTTTATATTTATTTAATTTTGTAAGCCCAAAACATAATTCAGCGCTCGCTGAATAAATTTTAATAAAGAGTATTTTGACATTGAGTCTGATATCACCTTAAATGTTTCAATTTTGTTTTGTATCAGTGCACCAATGGCAATCCAGCGCTTGCTGAATATTTATTTTTGATTTCAGTATAGTTCAAAGACATGTCTGAAATGTGTAAACGATCTCTTCCATTAGTACATTAGTGTACCAACTACATCAGCTTCTGCTAAATAGATTTGGAGCAGTATATTTCAAATACAAGTCCCATGAGGTTGCTGAAGGCAGTTTTGTATGAAAAAGATCAATTCTACTTACCAACGGACTACTTTATACATCTCTAAGTTCTTTAAAGCCAATTCAGCGCTTGCTGAAAAGCTTCTTGGTGCAATTAACATAAGAAATTGAATTAATTAATAAATTTATTTTGCTGAAATGTTTATTCAGCACATAATTAAAAAATTCTGTAAATTCACATTCAGTATATGCTGAGTTTCGCTGAGAACGAAAAAGAAAAATGACATTGAAGATGGCACAACGCCGAAACCGGTTTATCTACAAACCAAATTTTACAAGGGTTGACGAAAATTTGTGCCAAAACACATCCGCTGAAATCCTTTCTTAATGGATGCAGCTTTTGAAGTAATTAAATGTGCTGAATTCCATCTGATAAGAAATTAAGTATAAAATGTGTATTGCATAAGCTGAGATTTACGAAATTCAAATTAATAATTATATTAAAAAATGCTCTTTAAGTGGAAATAATAATTCGAATAATCGCCTATGCACAAATGCACCTTCAGCATAGGTTTATTGTGCTAAGCAAAGTTTTATTGAGTCAGTGAAGAATTTCAATTAATGCAATAATTCAAATTCAGAAAGCGCTGAATTAAAAAAAAATCCAGAAATTCATATTCAGCATGTGCAACTCCTTTCTAAGACTGCTTCTAATGATTTATAACGATAGAAGTAGTTGAAGGTACTTAAAAAATTTAAAAAGTTGTTCAGCGTGCGCAGAATTCTATCCATCAAGAGATTCAGTTTAAAATGTGCGCAAGCGGCAATATATAAATAATACAGTTTTTAATATAAATCACCGCATTTTTAATACTGGACAATTTAAAATTGAAATACTTAAGTATTTAAAATAATATTTACGAATTTTTCCCGGTGTATTTTCACAATTTGATGAATGTTTGCTTATAATAACTGATGCAAATGAACAGGAAACATGAAACATGTTAAGGTGTTATGAATTTTCTGAATAAATTGTAGTTTTGAAATAGTTTGAACGCAGAAAATGTGTGTGAAAATATTAAAAATATTTTTTTTTTGCAGAAAAAATGGGTTAAAGTCGGTATTTATTTTAGTAAGCACTGCAATCGATTACAATTGTATAACTCTTTTTATAAAAAAATGTAATAAAATTAAATAATAAAGCTTATAGTTATTAAATAAGTAAGAAGTAAAAACGTCGCAGAAATAAAAAATTATAATTTATGTACAGTTATGTAAAAAATTCTAATCACACTGAAATCATATTTGCATTGCACAATTGTGAATCTTAATATTTAATTAAATTTTCAACATAAAACTTGGTACTCAATAGCAATCGGTTTTACATTAGCAACTACTTTTTTATTGGAAACTATTTGTCTGCTTTCAATACTAAATGTAACTTTCCAATCAATGTACAATTTATTTAATTAACTTAAACTACACTGCAACTATATAATTAGTCAATTTAATTCAGTTGTCAGTGGAAATTAATTTTAGTTCTCTAAAATTTCGAAATTCGCTAAACGAATTTAGTTTTTCATGATTTTCTTTATACTCGAATCATATGCATGTATGTAAATATGTATGTAGTTATTTCAAAAACTTGACTTAGATATAGATAAATTAATAATTTTTTGGCTTATTTAGCTGTAGATTTGTTGCATATTTTCCTTGTAAGTTTCTTAAGTTAAGTATAATACTTCAATTCATTAGATATTTATGCAATATGTGTGAAAATATTTTAAATATATATACGTAGGTTTTTAATAGGGCTGCATTTTTGTTTTTGGTTTTGAAACTTGCACAAAATGTTTATTGTACGCGGTGTGTATTAGTGTTGTTTGTGTAAGTTGTTTATTTTTAATTTAATTATTTATTTATTATTCTAAGCTTTTTAATTGATAAATAGTTTTGCAATTTTGCAAATTGTTGATTTAAATTTTTGTACATTTATATTTTTTAGAGAGGGGTGGGGGCGTGGGTTTTTATAAATATTTAAATTTTCGCTACAATATTTTTTAAGAAAATGCAAATGCGTTTTTGTATGTATGTATGTATGTATTTTGTGTTACATGTATGATAATGTGTGCGTGTGCGTGTGTGGGGTGCGTATAAGGGGTTTGAAGAGCTGCTTTGTATGTATGGGGGCTAAGGGCGAGGCGAGCAAGTTTTCGCTAATCATTATTTAATTATTATAATTTGGTTCTTTAAATTTCAATTTTTTTTTGTGTTTCAACACAAATCTGTCATTGAGTTACTTAGTTGCGAAAAACGGTTGAATTGTGATTTATTTATTTATGTATGTACATAAATGTCTTTAATTACTTCTCAGTTTTTTCACTGCGCTTACTATTTCTTTTTCTTCATTTTCCTCTTATGCTCCTGTCGCTATACTATTTGTATTTTTCATCTCATCACTAAGTATGTGTGTTATACCTTCTTCTGAGATTATAAAAAATACTAAAGTTTAATTTTAGTTTTTTTCTTTGAATCTTTGTGTTTTTTCCTTTCTCATTTGGTATAATATTCTTTATATACTTATGCATCTTTTCTCAATAATATTAATATTTTTTTTATAGATTTGTATATAATATGTGTATATATGTGTGTATATAAATCTTTTGGGGGGGATTTTAAGTGTAGTTGTTTTAGTTTTTTCACATTCATTTCTATGCATCCTTTGCAAAGAAATCTTGTAGTTATTATGGTTTATTTCCTAAGAAAATGTGCAAAGAAAATTCAAACAATAATTAAATAAACTAAATATTTAATTTTTTTGCCTAAATTAAAAAAATCTAATGCTGCTTAATACTTTTCCTTCTTCTAAATTTATAGATATTTGTAATAATCATTTCTTCCTCATTTTCATATAGAAATTACCTGTATTTGTGTAAGTTTTTTGCTAGTTTAAATAGTTTACAGCTGCTTGATGTGATTTTTGCTTTATTGATTTATGAGCAGCAACTTATTTGTTTATATAGAAAGTCTTCATATATATATTATGATGATAATTAATTGGTTTTGCAAAAACATGTAATGTATGTATGTATAATTCGAATTGCGTGGCTATTTGATTAAGTATTCGTTTGAAAGCCTCGGGTTGGAATTTCTTAGTGCATACCAATAATTGAAATTGTTTGCAAACTTTTTAAGGTGTGTAAAAGTAAAATAAACAAACATGTAAAATTTTGAAATCAAAATCAGAAAATTTTTTTGAGTGCTAAAGTGAAACATTTTTGAATTATGTGTATACACATGTTTTTTAAGCCAAAAAAATTAAATTAAAAAATTTTAGCAAAATCTAAAATTGTTATAATATGCATTGACTTGAAAAATATTTAGTATTTACTTACAGAATCCTTAGGGGAAAAAATTAAATATTATCTTGTAATTAGAAAATCATTCAACAAATTGAACCAGTAAATTAAAATTAATTTAAATATATTTTTTTTAAATGAATTCATTGCAAGAAAGAATGTTCGAAACATTAAGTGAAACTTAAAAACCAAGAAAATAACTTCTAAATTTTTTTTTTAATATTTAAAATCAATCTTATAAATTTGAATTTCTTTTTAATAATTGAATGGCGAATTGTAATAAAAGTTAAACCATTTTTTTGATATTTCGAAAATTAAAAAATAAATTTATATATTAAAAAAAAATAATCCTTAAAAAAAATGGTAGTGTAAATAAAATTGTTTTAAAGAATGTTTAGAGGTAAATTTCTTTTTTTCAAATAAACAATTTTAGCGATACCCTCAAATGTATAGCATATTATGCATACTTCTGTAGAACACTCTGAGCCTTTTTTGTGGACGAATAAAACTTATTAAAAAATTTTCCGAAAGCTTTTTTAAATTTGTAGCTTTTAGCAAATTATTTATTTAAGAAAGCGTAGAAGTTAAACAAAATTTAATATTATTTTTAAAACATTTTTGTAAATTTTTGAATTTTCGGAAAAAATTTTCAAGTTTTAGTAGCTTTTAGCAAATAATTTGTTTGAACAGCAAAAAAGTTAAACAAAATGTAATAATATTCTATTTAAATATTGGTTTTTCTATTACATAAAAAACAACAACAAAAATTGTACTATTATTTTAAATAACGTGTGCTTTAAAATAATATAAAATGTAAATAAAACCAAATTAAATCAATAAAAAATGTTTGAGAAATCAAATATAGTTCAATTGAAGAAAATATTTAAACAAATTTCAGAACGCGCCAAAAATTACACAGCCTTTAACAATTAAAAAATGCCTTTACATAAATCATGCCCGCCATTCCTTAGAAAACACCGCCTCAAAATGCTTGCAAGTAAAAATGTTTACATACGATTTTGTTTTTACTTATTTGTGGCATAAATTTTGTATTAATTAAATCGCTTGCGCTACTTTAAAACTAATTTTCTAAATACAATATTTCCTTCAACTACTCGTACCGTCTGCCACACTTTCCTTTTTTTCATCATATTTCATCACCTTCAATAATAATAATATTTGTTCTTGTTCATTTATTTTTTAATATATGTATATATATTTTTAAGTTAGTTTTCTTTATTGATTTATTTGTTTTTGTTTTTCACTTAAATATTAATTAAATTCGAATTTTTGTGTTAGATTTTCAATTATACTTCGCTTGTTTTCTTGCTTAAAAGCTAAAATGCTAAAAAGTTTACTGCGCCTAATAATCCTCCTCTGCAAATACATAGTACCTTTTCCCCAAATGAACTACTATTTGTTATTTATTTTTTTATTCTAAACTCTATGCGCTGCTATTTCGCAATACCACTACCTATTTCATGTTAATTTGGCGTATTTGCGCACTGGTCCTCGGCCTATATCGCTCTATGTAGCTTTTTTTATACATATCATTTGTTATGTTGCAAAAGTTCAACAAGTTTATTTCATTTTAAATTTTAGTTTAATTAATTTATTTTTTTGTTTTATAATAATTCCTAAACCAATTTTTTCTTCGGCTCTATGACCGAATTTGCCCACCCCAATGTTTGTATAGTAAGTTTTTTTATGCATTCGATTGTATATAAGTATTTATATGCATGCGTTTCTTTTGTAGTGACTACATAATGTTCCAATATGCTTCAACTTGAGTTTCATGTATTTTCGTTTGCGTGTATGTATCAAAAAAGCAATCTATTTAAGCCCATATACCCCAGCTTTCCGTTTTGTGTATATAAACAATACTGCAGGGCCATTTTACAGTGCATTAGCGAACGCCATATGTACATATTTTAAGTGCTCGCCTAGCGGGGGGGCTGATACGCAATACTATCGCTTCAAAAAATTGCTGAGTCTGTCTTCGATCGAAATCGTATATTGGATGATTTTTGGGAAAACTCCAAAGTATTCAACGAAAACCACCATATAGAAAAAAATCTTTATTTGATTTTTCGATTCAATACATTCAAAAAAGCATGCGAATTTCCGCTTTATTAATAAACTATATTATGGAGAGCTTTAGTCATAAAAATGTATGATTTTACGCAATTTAAAATTATGCCTTTATTGTGACAAAATTTCTACAGATCAACATAGCAATTTTTATGGGGCTTTCATCCTTCCTGTGAGGAGAAATGTTTAATTGTATCTTTACAAGTGTGTGAAGATACAAAGCTTTTGCTAAAGAAGAGCTGTTTAAAACGAGTAATGCCCAAAACTTATGTGTTTAGCTGCTTGAAATTGATATGAAAGCTATCTTAGAGCGAGCTAATGTAGGTTCTTAATCTACTTACATACATATATAAAATTTGTGGAAACTTCAAAAGCGGCTCTCCATGAAGCAATATTGCAGCCACGAATAAAAAGGACTTTTATTTTGTGTACGCTCATTTCAAATCTACAGAAAAGCCTTGAAAAGCTATTCCTGTGGGATATACTTACATATTTCGATCGTGAATGCAGTAATGACCAAAACGTAACCTGCATGCACGGCTATTTAAAGCTGTTTGTTTGCATTATGTATATCAGTCACTACCTGCGAGCAAAGCTTTTAAGACGGCTTTATATGGATTTATATCATAGATAGGCAAAGGTACCCCATGTGGGTATTACGCTCTGCACACGTATTCTTATGCTCTTCATTTCAGTTGCTGTTGAGAGCGAAAAATCAATTGAGCCACAGTGGTGTTAGAACAAAATTTTCATGTCAGTTGTGTTTCAGCAAGCAAAGGAATGACACGTATCGTCGCTTTGCTTTTGTTTTTTATGCAATAGTAAATAATGCGCTATTTAATGAATGAAAGCATTTAGGGCCCTCATTAACGTATATACCTTTATGGCAATTTCTTGTTAATAAAGCATTTGATAAATTTTTGGAAGTCAATCTGCTCCTTTGTTTTGAACGNAACTTCAAAAGCGGCTCTCCATGAAGCAATATTGCAGCCACGAATAAAAAGGACTTTTATTTTGTGTACGCTCATTTCAAATCTACAGAAAAGCCTTGAAAAGCTATTCCTGTGGGATATACTTATTTCGATGNAAGCAATATTGCAGCCACGAATAAAAAGGACTTTTATTTTGTGTACGCTCATTTCAAATCTACAGAAAAGCCTTGAAAAGCTATTCCTGTGGGATATACTTACATATTTCGATCGTGAATGCAGTAATGACCAAAACGTAACCTGCATGCACGGCTATTTAAAGCTGTTTGTTTGCATTATGTATATCAGTCACTACCTGCGAGCAAAGCTTTTAAGACGGCTTTATATGGTTTTATATCATAGATAGGCAAAGGTACCCCATGTGGGTATTACGCTCTGCACACGTATTCTTATGCTCTTCATTTCAGTTGCTGTTGAGAGCGAAAAATCAATTGAGCCACAGTGGTGTTAGAACAAAATTTTCATGTCAGTTGTGTTTCAGCAAGCAAAGGAATGACACGTATCGTCGCTTTGCTTTTGTTTTTTATGCAATAGTAAATTATGCGCTATTTAATGAATGAAAGCATTTAGGGCCCTCATTAACGTATATACCTTTATGGCAATTTCTTGTTAATAAAGCATTTGACAAATTTTTGGAAGTCAATCTGCTCCTTTGTTTTGAACAGATGAATTTCATGTCAGAAAAAATGTGCTCACAGAAGAATGTTGATGGGAAAAATGATAAAATCTTAAGGGAAATTTCTGTAAGATTTGTATAAAATTCGCTATCTAAGTTTCTCCAGAAATCGATAATATCTGTTTCATCGTTAACTAACATTTCACTTCTTAGAATTAATAATTCTTTTTGAGTTTCATATGAATATTGGGTTATGTCACAAGTTAACGGACTTTCAAATATGTCAATTAAAGGCTTAATTTTTCGAAAGTCTTGAAATCTGTCTTCAAAGTTGAAAAAAAGAGTCTCTAATAATTGCGTGTGTTCATTGTTTACTTTTAAAATATCAATGCTGTTAATTAAGGTGTAGGTTTGGGAAAACATTTTGTTCTTAGCACCACTGTAGTGAAGCTACTCTCGCATTTACCCACACAGTCTCACAAACAAAAATGCCTATCTATGTTTTATATCAGTATTAGGCAGAGGGCACTTTTACCTTAAGAGAGTCTATATGACATTCAATAGTAAAGACCAATCATTAAAAAGATTTCTCGGGATATAAGCTTTTTAAGGCTTTCTATAGATTTTGCAAGAACCCTAACATAGTAAAAGCTCTCTTTAATCGCCACTTTCATATGTAGACTTACAGTCGCTGACTCTATTAAAACTGCTTTCATTTTACTATCCCATTTAATTTTACTTAGCCTTTCCATGCATATAAACTTTGTGTTATTTCACTCCAAGAAGCTTTGTAATTTCTTCCACCGTTGCTGTGAATTTCTCTCTCTCTCTCTCTCTCTCTCGTAATGACTTTTTCTCAATAAAAGCAATTGTTGATCTGTTCCAGCTATATGTGATGTTCTTTTCCATCTTGCAGCAAACGAATTAAAGCGCTCCTCTCTTTTTCGGTGGTGGGTAGCACCTTGTTTGAGCGCAGAGCCTTTTAAAGTTTTATAAATATTTTTTATGGACATAAATACGCAAGATAAAAGCTCCCCCTCATCGTCTCTGATCTAGTTTATTCTCTTCTGTTTCTCCCTCACTAATTATTTATCCATAATTTGTTCGTTTTTACCTCTCTATTGTTGTCTGTCTCTCCCTGGTTTTCTCTCTCCTCCACCTGCCAACAGCCCTGCTTTTGTCAGACTATAGCTTTTCGCAATTTGTTTTTGTTTGTATATCTTGACTTTGTTTTTGTTTTGAGTTTTTTAATTGATATTGTGGAACTTTAAGGCTTGTAATCTCAACGTTTTTTGGAACTTTTATGTTTATTACAAACTGTACGAGAAAAATATTTACCATATTTTCATTTCTTTCATTCTATTTCTCCATCATCATTTACTTTTTAATATTCTTCGCTGTTCAGCTCAAATTTACGCTGGCTAATATATGTATTTTATATTCACTACTTGCTTCGCATTTTTTTAAACTATTTGTATTTGGTAATAAATTTTTAATAATTAATTTTTTGTAATTATTTACTTATTTAGTTCTAATGGTGCCTGCTGGCTGCACGTCGTACTATGTTTGTGGTTTGTTTACTAAGTTTTTGTTGTTCTCTAATTTTAATAAATTCCCATTATGATTCTTTTTTTACTAATAATGTAATTTTTATGCATCTATTATGTTTTGTATGCGATAATTTGCATTATTTCAATGAAGTATATAGTTAATTTTTTTTTAGATTTTTCAATTTTAAATTTTGTATAAAAATTATTATTTTTTGTTTTTTTTTCTTCTTTTAATTTTAATTACTTCAGTTGTTCGCAACTTGCTCTAATTTTTATTGATGTATGCATTCTCGTCTATATATTTGTTTTTTTTTTTTTTATTTGAAAACCCAGAACAGTTCAGTTGTTGCTGTTTGTTTCATGTTTTGGTCGCATTTTCCAGTCAGCTTTTGTTGTTGGTATTGTTTACGTGTGTGATAATATTAATTGTAGTGGTAATTAATTAGTTAATCGATTAATTAATTTATTCAACTATTGTTGCAGTTATCATGTATGTATGTATGTATTAATTTATATCTATGTATGCAAAGTGTTTGTAATTGAATGGAATATCAAACTTTAAAGTGTGATTGTGTGCCTAAAAAATTCTGAATAAATCTTCAAATATGCATATCTTTTTGAAAATTTAAAGAAATCTGCTGATAATAAGAGTTAAATTTTCATTTTTATTTTCATATACATAAGTACGTTTTGTTTTCTTTTTTTTGCCTCGCGATAAAGTTATTTAGTAAATATATTTATCATATATATATATATATGTGTGTATAATGTATATGCGTGTGTTTGTATATATATCTACGATATTATTTTTTGTTGTATGTTTTATTTTATTTTTGGTTTGGCAAAAATTGTTCAACTCCTCTTTGACATCCAATTTATTTTCTACTCGTACGCGCATTTTCGTTAGCGGTATTTCAGTTCTAAATGTTTTTTTTCATAATATATGTATGTATGTATATTTTTTTGGGATTTTTCTTTAAACACATACTAAATGTATACGTATGCTTTTTTTTTGTAATAAATGTTGTATTATATATACACTTAATCCGCGTGTTATTTTTTCATTGACGTTTGACGAAAAAAAAAAAATGAATTCCACTTTATTACTTATTTGCTTGTGTGTGCGTGGATGTGTTTTGTAATCAATTGTTTAGCAGAGGTTTTAGTGAAATCTTGTTTGGATACGGATCGGTCGGCTGATAAGTTGATAGGAAGCTGGATTTACATCATCGGGCAAGACTCTTTTATTTAGCTTGGTTGTATGCTTTTGCTGTGTGTTTCTGACCTAAAAGAGGGAAAAATTTGTTAAAAAATATTTGTAAATAAAATTTAAGCTTTCAAGCTTTCACTTTCTTAATTATTTAGGTAAGCATACGTGTAAAGTACAAGTAAACTACTAGTATACATATCTTTATTTTAAAAAAATAGAGCTTTCACTTACTAACTTTCATAGCACAAAAAGTTGGTGAGCGAAAGCGCTTCTTGATGCGAAATTCGTAAGAAAGCTCTTTTTTAATGTTATTATTTTACTTAATAAACAAGTTTCATTTATACCGCGTGGGATAGTTGAAATCTCAAGCGGTTTTCAATGATGTGTGAAAGCTCTTTTCCTAGTGTTATTAGTCCACTTGCGTTTAGACTCCTCAGCAAAGTTGGCTGCTTTACAGATACTGCTTCTGAGCTGCTTTAAGCTTCCCCTGTATTTTATATGAACTACTACTGAAAAAGCTCTCTTAGACCAGCACTGCCTTGTAGGCCAGAAGTTTTATAAAATCAGGCATGAAAGTTCGTTGATAACCGTTGCATCCGCATGCTGACTTCAAAAAGCTCTTAATTTGATAAAATTTTATACGATGTTGGGATCTAAAGCTTTACATAGCCTTCGAGCGACATATGATTTCTCATGACAGCCAATATATAAAAAAATTTATAAGTTTGTCTTAGCTTTTTTAGAGAAGCTATAAGGAGCTCAGATACATACTTAATTGGGTGCTCAATTACAAATGCGACCATTTTCTGATTCAAGTGCGAGAGCTGGTTTTCGATACATAGAAGCTAAAATTTTGGCACTAAAAATATTGCAGTGTTGTGATATGACATCCAATTTTTTTCCATTTTGTGAAGTCCAAAATATAGCGCTTTTATAAGCTTTCTATAGAATTCATCCGTCACGACGAAAACGTATACCGCGGGCGAAGCTTATTAAGGCTTTCTATAGACTGTATTGCTTACGCACTGATATTCTATTAAAAGCTTCACAAATTCTATGTTGCGGTTTAAAACTTTCTGTATTACTATTCCTTACTTTCTTTTACTCACCTCACTTATGTTTTGTTATTCGGCTGTTTACTGTGGGATTTTACTAGGATATTCCTTATTGTAAACTTGCATTTGTTTTTTTTTTTTTTGCTGAGTGGATTCATCTTATGGGCTCAAACTTTTAACCTCATACGGAATCTGAAGACTACATTACTGGTATTTTTTACCACGATTGCTGCTGCTGCTGCTTCTGGGTATTTCTACTGCTGACTGTTGTTGAATTTAGAGTTTTGCCTGCTGCGCTTTTATCTAGTTTTGTTTCAATTTTTTTTTGTTCTATTTTGTAATAGGGGTTTTTTGGTTGTATATATATCTTTTTTGTTGTTGCTTTTGGAATTACTGTTTCATCATTATTTTCGCAAGAAGTAATCGTTTGTAATTGTTTATGTTGTGTAACGCTTTAAGGAACTCCGATTGTTAATAGGGTCGGCTGGCATCTTTTGGCCGCTTTAGTTGAACTTTCAGTCTTTTCATGCCAATCTGGAAGCCATTCATTGCCTGAATGGCCGCTTGAGCGCTGGCAGGATTATCGAATGAAACAAAACCTGTAAACAAGTTCAAATTTGAAATATTTATTGGTACTCAAAAGGAGATGTAATACATAAATAATATGTAATAAAGTTATTAGTGTGTGTGTGTGTGTGTGTGTGTGTGGATACAGACTTACCAAAACATTTACTCTGATTTGTAGCACGATCAATGAAGACCTTTGAACTGATCACATTACCAAATGGCAGGAACATCTGCATCAACTCCGCATCGCCGAACTCTTGCGGCAAATGATATATGAATAGATTACAACCCTCCGGCCCGGAAATCGAACATCCTGGGAACATCAGAAAATCTTAAAGAAGACATTTCAAGAAAAGAAAAGAAAGAAAGAAATAAACGATGAGAAAATCAAAAGTGAAAAATCTATGAATTTGTGATTTATGATGCTGCGACTTCAAAGGAAAACTAAACGGATCGGACGTAAGGAACATAAAATTGGATTCAACTAAAATTCTTTAAAAATCGAATAACTGTAATATGTACCTGTTAAAAGTAAGTACATATACCGAAAATATGAAAATACGATTTGCTTAGAGAAAAATATATGTAGTACCAAATTAAATAAGATAAGAGATAAATTTGTACATAGAAATACTCGAAACTTAAGTAATAAAATTATATTATAGAAGGTATTATTCTATCAAAGCATAAAAACTAAGCTGTGAGTAGTTAGTAAAGTTTGTTTTCTAAGGGTGCTCTTGAAAAAACAAGTGTTTTAGAATTACAAAAGTTTCTTAAATAGCAAAATTTACAGTGGTTATCTACTGTAAGCTCACTTTGGTAAAAGCTTTGCTTTCTGAGTAATGAAAGCTTTCTTGAAACAACTTACACATACAAATGGATAAAATATTGCACTTTCTAAAAAGTTTAAAACATGCTCTCATTTGAATATCGCTTGACATTAAAATTATCCTTGAAAATTTTTCGTGAAAACTCCAAATTAAGATTCATAAACTAAGGTAGATGTGCTTTAATTATTTGATTATATTGAAAATGGGGGTAAACTCTGCTTCATAATGATTGGCATATTTTTAGCAGAGCTTTATTAACTAAATTAAGTAAAAATGTT
>NW_016157827.1:132147-150462 GCF_001687245.7 Rhagoletis zephyria | reverse complement strand
TAGCCATTTAGAATATGTTTTTTCAAAAGCGCTTCTTTTGCGGCCACTATAATTCCACTTATTTTTCATCTCACTATTAAAAAGTTTTATTTTTTGATTCAAAAGTGCTTTGTCGCATTTAGCGTGTATTAATTTGTCTTCAAAAAATGCAGATAATGCAGACACTCTATCTGATGGACGAGTAGAAATCCAGATATCAGCTAAAATTGAGTTTTTTATAATTGAATTCATATTAATATTAGTTTTTTCACTATTTTACGCTTCACTACACAGCACAGAACACTACCGCGTGTGTCTACAGTAATAAACTTTACTATTTTTAAAGAATGTTTTGGCATTTAAGTAATGGAAAATACTGTGGTAACTGTAATCAGTGAAATTTTTTTTTGCAAAAGTTTATTTTATAACCTTAAAAAAAACGATTTTCTTCGAAAAGCGCAATGAGTCTGCAGACTTTTTTTTTATTTCAAAGAAAAATGCCCCTTCTTTCAAATAAAAGAATAAAAAAACATACTTTTACATATTTTTTTTTATCCCTTTGTAAACTTAGGAATTTTTTAAATTTTCTGCAACAAATTTTAGGGTGTAGCAAATAGGCCATTTCAGCCAGGAAGCTCTATAGAGTGGTTTCCTTACAGATTTTCTAATTAGAAAAACTGTGTCTTAAAATAAAGTATGATAAATTGTATTTTTAGCAATTTTTTTTTTAAAGGCTCCAGCTAAAGGCATTTTCATAAAAGAAAAAATATATAAAAAACACACAACTTTAAGAGGTTTTTGTGAGAACCTTATGAGATAAATACAAAAACTAAGTCCAGATCCTTAATCTAGGATAAATTTCCTTTCCAACGATACCAAACACGTTGACATACGTGACAACAATTTTTTGGATTTTTGCCCGCTCATACAGCACTGTGCATCGTAATCCTTGTTTAATTCTCTATAAAAAACGTGGTTCGAAAAAACCATGGGTTTTTCAGGAACTATTTTATAAAATTTTTCTCTATGACGAGATGGTTTATTTTGTGAGAATCAAAAATTTTTTGTAATTTATTTTCAAAAACTTATGATGAGATACTCGTATATTTAGTAAGGTTTAGTTTTTGCAAAAAGTTAAATTTTATTGCGGATTCCGATAGAATACCTATCCGGAAATAATACTTGTATGACAAGATTTTTCTGTAAGGTGACAGACCTATAGATATTCTGGCGAAATCCCCAATAAAGTCTAAATTTATGACCTTTGGGATTAATATAGCCATCCCCATTTCTATAAAATTCTTGAATTGAAAAAGATGTGGAACAAATGTGGTTAATGAAGCGATATTCTGCGAAATCCGCAATAATATCTGCGTTTTGCTATCTTTAGTCCGGCAATTGCCACGCCCATTTCTAGGGGTTTGTCACCTAAAAGAAAAATCTTGCCATGCAAATATTATTTCTGGATAGGTATTCTATCGGAATCCGCAATAAAGTTTCACTTTTTCCAAAAACCCGGTGTTTAACACTAAGCTAAATATATCTAATCATAAGTTTTCGAATACGTGTTAGCTTATTTCATGTATAGAAACCATAAACAAATTTTAAGCCATTCGAAAGTGTGACACCAAATTTGGTGTTCGATATGAAAAAGAATGTCTCAAATGCGTACAACCGAAAACGTCTACCTGGTCCTCCCTGAACTAGAACTGCCATAGAAAATGATTCTTTTATCTATGTAGACAACAGCGGAGGGTGAAATAACACAAACGGCAATAATGCGAAAATTGCTTTATTTCACTTTTAAATGGGAAATAATACCAAAATGCGAGTTTTGCCTTATTTCCCTTTGCTTATTTATACTATTTGTAACAAAAATAGTTTACTGGCAGAAGGAAAAATAACTTAGTTTATTACAAAAATACAATTAAACAAAAAAATGTGATATTATTCGCATTAAAAAATTAATTCACAAAATATTTTTACTTATGAAAAATCTAAAAAAATATAGGAAAAGCGTCGGTTTTAATATCTGCTCGGCAAATTGGACATAGCGCTTTTGTACGAATGTTTTCTGCATGCCTTTTAATACATATGTATGTTGAAAACATTGCTTGAATATCTTAAAATGTTTGCATGCAACCAGGCGCAATAAACAGGTGAAGTAATAAAACAGCTTTCTCGCCTTATGTCTGACATTCGGCTGCCTTATAGTCAAATTTTAAAGACAATTTTTCAAATAAGGCAGTGACAAAATGTTTTTTCTCGCTCTAGTTACTTCACTTGGTATAATTCCGCCATGGCATGGAACAAATAAAATTTGTAGTTCCTGTTCGCAGCATATAACACAGAGAATATTTTTTTGAGTTTAAGTCTGTTAACTGCCATTCCTAAATTGCCGAGTCATGGGCCAAGCAAAAAAAAAATGCTAATTAAAAAATCAGATAAAGAATTCCGCTGACAGAGGCTCCAACTCGGATCTCTCGAAAGGCACGCCTATGCTTTTTTCATTCCGCCATTGCGACTATTGGATTGCCGCGAGCTAAATTAATATACAAGTGCTTTCTCCCAAAATAGATTTTCGCCGCCAGTGGTGAATGAGAAAGCTATTTTACTAAGACTTTTGGGCTAGAATAGCAAAAGGCTTTCGAACTATCTTGTCAACTGTCTTTACTTTGTATTACGAAACACTTTTAAATATCTTAGCAATTGCTCTATTACAGCATAGGCTTAAAGCTCTCCCGGAGTAGCAACGCTACACGGCCTAAGTCTTACCGACTAACCTTTCAATAAATTGATTTGATTCTGAACTTATGAGAATTAGGGCCAATTTCATAATAAAACACTTAAGTAAAGTTCTTTTTGCAAAAGTTTCCTTTTGGTTAAAGTTTCATTTAAATGTACTTTAAACAAGAAGTGCTTTCATAATACATTGGCAATTGAATAATAACAAAGGGTTTATTTAAATGAAAATAGCAAAGTTGGCAATGCTGATATCGACAAAATTTCATCAGCTGGTTGTATGTTAATATACTGTATGTTAATATACTACGAAAATGACATAATTTATTTTTCTTACAAAAGGGACCTTTGTTTCATTTAAATTGCCTTTATGGGCACCTTTATCTTAAAACTGACCTTATGAAATCGATCATCAAATAAAGGATCCTTTAAATTTTAAAACATTATTTAATTTTATTATGAAATCGGTCCTTAATCTTTAATATAATAATAATATTCTTGGCGCTTAAACTTTTGCTAAGTGTTTATTCGAGCTTCTCCTCCAATTTGTAACGTGCGTCCTGATGTTATAACACACATGGAGGGAACTGCAGTTTTACGCCGTCTCCAAACGGAAAATGGATTTTATGACAATCTTTTTCACGGCAGAAATGGATTCATAGGTTCGCCATTGCCAGCCAAGGGGCGAACGCTGTTAGAAAAACTTTTCCTAATTTAGATTCTGTTCATTTCTACAGTATTAAGTATTCATATAGTTAAGTATGTATGTGGTGATGCAAACATATATATGTATAATTCAGCAACTATTGAGGGTAGGCTTAGTGTAATGTAAGCGTGGAAACAAAAACTAACTTCAGACTATGTACAACCTTCAGCTAATAGCAAATCATGCAAAAAAAAGAAAAAAAACAGAACAGAAAAACTGCACATGTATGTACATACTATGCTACAATAAAATGCTATAAAATATTTACAATAAATTTTGTGAATATCGAGCCCTAACAGCCAAAATAACGTAAGCGACATTTTTATCAAAACTTTCTTTTTGATGCAGAAATGCATCTAGATGCTCTAGGAATATTTCTGCATCAAAAAGAAAATTAAAAAAAAAAATGTCACTTACGTTATTTTGGAGGTTAGGGCTCGATATGTTCTCAAAATGCTTTTAACATTTTCCTAAGGACATTACTATATTTTAAGCTACTCAGTTACCATCTATTCCTTTACAAATTCAATATTTCAAATTTGTATGCATTTGAGCATATCTGCTGGTTATTGTCAACTGCTCAATACTACAATGGGGAATTAAGTGAAATGCTTAAAAATACAGCAGCATATTTATGTTCGAATGTAGTAGATACATCTAGTAAGAGAAGGAACTGGATTTTCAATACATGCTTTTTTGAAAAGGTAATAAGAAAGCAACAAAAAAGTACATATAACATCTAAAATATTTACAGCTACTTGTGTATTTAAGGTAATAACAGAAATTTATTATGAGTATGACCATTTTTCTTTTTATTAAATACATATACACATACATATTTATATGTACAATTGTGTGATTGTATGCAAGTGAATATATACATACGTATGTAGTATGACTATTAGTTATAAATGAAAGCTTAATATGACAATTGGCATGCATGCTCCTTTGCTAGGCAAAGACTGGAAATAACAATGGACAGCGGTATGTATGTATGTGTATGTATTTGTACCCTGCAAAAAATTCTGCGACTAATCTCTAAAGACNCAAGAACAACGTGAATCAGCTGTTTCTCGACTTGTGGGCACGAAATGTGGGTTTTTGCGTTTCCGTACTTCTGAACTTTGTTCCATTTTTGAAAGAAAATGTTTCTCTTATTCTCTAATTACCAAATCCGGTCCGGATTGTTAGGGAAAGAACCTAGTGTTGATATTATCAGTGAACTGTAATTTTCGATTTTCTTTCCTCAACGTTTAAGACATTGTGATTTAAATAATATCAACAAAATTTCTGTGAAAAACCGAAACCGGAACGAAACCGAAACCAAAACCGAAATAAATTTTGAAGAACGAAACCAAAACCGAAACCGAAACACTTGGCAAAACCGAAACCCAAACCGGAACGTTATTTTGAATCGGTTTCATTCCTTGCTATTAACGATTTAACG
The DNA here is from genome assembly GCF_001687245.7 of Rhagoletis zephyria. NCBI lineage: Eukaryota > Metazoa > Arthropoda > Insecta > Diptera > Tephritidae > Rhagoletis > Rhagoletis zephyria. The sequence continues at coordinate 145,588 of NW_016157827.1, read as the reverse complement.
AAATGTACGCACTTAGTCAACGAAATTTCATGTGCGACGTTGGCACACAGAGAGAGTATTCGCCTAACAAAACTGAGCACCCGGTTCGAATCTCAGCTGGCGCAATTTTTTATTTTTATTTTTTAAAAGTGACTAGTCGCTTTTTATACCCGTTCGGGTATAAAGGTGAACAATTAGTCTCTTCATAGGACATGCTCGAACAAAAGCGATCAGTTCAATACATATAAAGAGATCAAAAGTGGTATTAGTCGCATGCTCCTTTGCGATTGCTCCCGGAGCCATCCCGGATTAGTCCCATTTTTTGCAGGGTATGTACAACGCTAGATACCGATAAACAATTGCGATGCATGCTCCTATGCTAGGCAAAGACTGGAAATAACAATGGACAGCGGTATGTATGTATATGTATTTGTATGTACAACGCTAGAACCGATAAACTTTTTAAGTAAAAAAATTATACTTGACTAGGTATTTAATAATAGGTCCATTCTTTTGCAACCGAGCTACAAAAGAACACTCGCTTAAATGACGAAATACACGCAAAGCAAAAACGCAAACTCGGCTATTTATCCGAGTTCAGCCAGGTCGTTATAAAATACGCGACCTGAAGAGTGGTGTTGTTAAGTGAAAAACCTGCTCTATTGTTAATTGTTAATGGGAAAGTGGAGGGAAATTTTTGTTTTCGTATACACATGATTTATATTTTAATTAAGTGGAGGGAAATTTTTGTTTTCGTATATGTACACATGATTTATATTTGAAATAATATATCGAGCCTTAACCGCCAAAATAACGTAAGCAACATTTTTTTAAAAATTTTTTTTTTTGATGCAAAAATATTCCTAGAGCATCTAGATACATTTCTGCATCAAAAGGAAAGTTTTGAAAAAAATGTCGCTTACGTTATTTTGGCGGTTAGGGCTCGATATATTACGCAAGTACCTCGCATAACTACTAATTTATATTGTTTTTTTGTGTCTAAATCCCGTTGAACTTGTCAGCTACCAGCAGGGTCGCTTTAGTAGCTAAAAGGAAATTTTACCCGAGTTGAGCGCTCTTATGTCGCTCGCTTAGAAAAAAATACAGCTAATGTATACCACTACAAAAAGAGGCAGTTAGTTGATAATTTTTTTTTTAATTTTTGTGTTGTAAATTTGCATATTGCCGAAAACGGATAACTTATTTCCGATACTATTATATAAACACACTGAGCAATTTACTTAAGACTCATTGCATTAAAATGACCTTGAGATCTCTATTTCGCTTTAAGTTCGAGTAATATTCTGTTCGCCTTATTCGCAAAAAATAAAGTAGCTTTAAAGTCTTCTTTATCTCTCATGAATTTGGGTGTATATATTTCGCTTTTTCTGATAATTCTACAGTTGAAGTTTCAAGAAATTTTCCAGAAATTTGGCTTGGCCTTCAAGGACAAGGCTTCTGCAAAAATAAGGTGCACGTATCTGGCCAAAAATAAAAAGTTAGGTTAGATTAGGATCGCTAGAAGATATAAGATGCCGCCTGAAAAATAAAGAGGCCCCGGAATTTTACCAGTGCTGAGAAACTCTCGAAAGGGTTTATTATTGAACGTATTATATAGCATATTCTTTCAGCTAGCTAAGTAGTTTTTAGTTGCAATAAGACTACTAATACCAAACGCCAAAGTGCATTTGCTGCATGTGAAAAAATTTCCTTTATCAAATTTTTGCGTATGCACTTCTCAAATGTTATATAACAAAAGTCTCTTAAGTAATACATATAAATATGCTAGTCCCTGTTCTCACTGAATTATTCAATATTTATGGTAGCAAAACTCGCTACATAGTGGGCTAAGCAATTTCGAGGTCACATGAATGCTTTCTCCTAGTTTAGAGTTTTTTCGAGACTTTTTGGCTTTCACTCGGGATTTTCCCTGGAATACTCGGGATTTATTTGGGAATCTGCGCTTTGATTTTTCGGGAATGATCGACCACTTCTTGTTTTTTGGAAACTTTTTCGGGGGTTTTCATACATTTTCGGTATGTTTCCGAATTTCACAGGGAGATTTCTCTTAATTGACGGATTTTCGGTATTTTTTAGGACTTTTCGGTATTTTTCGAACGAATTTCGGAACCTTTGGAACCTTTTCGTGATTTTTTCCGAAATTTCGGAATTTTTCCGTTCAGGAAACTTCAGAACATTTCGGGATTTTTCGGATTAATCGTATTTTTGTGAACTTACATGTCCGAAAGTCCATTTAAATCTTATTAACTTGCTATTTTCTGCTCAAAAAAGTACAAAAAACTTGGCGCTTCTTTGCTGCAAGCTTTCTAAATATATATAAAATCGGACCATAAATATGGGGTTTCCAAATCTCTCGACAAGTTAAAATTTTTCTTTTTCGGTAACTATTAGTTCACTTATCTTGCCCCAAAAAACATAAAAAATATATATGTTTGAAGTATATAATATGCGTATAAAATGTTTGTTGTTATGTTTTCTTCGCAAGCAATGTTCAACAGATATACATACATTATTAATAACTGTGTTAATAAATATTTACAAACTCTTATTCAAATCATTAATCCTCAACGGCAAAGCTCACAAATTACAAATAGCAATCAGATTTATAATTATAATGAAACTGTTGGAATCAATCATGTTGAAAATTAAATAAATAAATTAAGGAATAAATGAATCAAACAAAAACAATAAAAAAAACCACATATGTATAAGTACTACATACGCATAATGCCTTAACTTTGCTTATTTGTTTATGCTTTAATTTGTAAACCAATACAATATTCTGTATATTAAACAAAATTTACTTCTACTAATAGTTACTATAAAAAATAAATCAAGAAATAAGTTTTGAAAGAATATGTACACTAAACACAAATAAAAACGGAAACAAAAACATTGATAAAAACACAATTACATTTAAAAATTGCTTACCTTCGCGTTGAGTGGGTGCAACCGCCGCTAGAGGTGGTGGTAAAGCTTGTGGAAATTGTCCATAAACGGCGGGAAAGGCTGCATTATATAAATAATTGTTGTTGTTGGTTTTGGTAGTTGTTTTTTGTTTTTTTGTTTTTTTTTCAGTTTTGTACACATATATAAATATATATAATATTAATCGAAACATTTATGAGACAACACAACGTTTATAATTTATGTATACGTAAATATGTAATTTTAAGGCCAAAAGAAAAAAAAAAAACAAACAAATGAAACAGAAAAATGGAAAGAGTAGAGAAACACATTAAAATCACACAATATAAAATCAAAGTTTATTATTTTGAACAATATTTATATACGTCTTTGCAAATATATAAATATTAACAAATATTGATGTACATATTTAGATACTCAGGAACATAAAAAAATTATAATTTTTGTAGTAAATTTTTTTTTTATTGTTTAATATTAAATAGTTAGTAGTGTTTGAGAAGTATGTTATGTTAATAGGTGAGTTGAAAAAATAGCAGCGACAGATTGCTCCAGTCACACTTTAATATACTATGGGAGAGTTTAAAGCTTTCCTCAGTCGTATACGGAAATTGCAAACTTCAGAAGGTCGCTTACAGCAGTAATTTCGTAGCCTAGATTTTGAAGAAAGGGCCAGGGACTGGGTTGGGTTGACCAAATCAACGTACAAGGCAGACCCTTTTTTAAGCTTTCATGCAAAATTAAAGTTTTCTAGGGAGCCATTAAAGCTCTATCCAAAATCTTTTTACTTTAGTCACGCACAATTTGCCTAAAATAAGCTTTAGAGACTTCATCTCCATACTTCAGTAATGTTCAGCGGCTTGCCCACGCATCACTTTTTTGAACTTTTTATACATATATTCGGTATGGGCATGCAAAGGTAAAATATCTCTCTATGCCCATACCTATTACATAACATAATTTGAGGTTTGTTGCTTCCCTTCATTTTTTGTTTTTTTTTCAGATAGTTCTAAAAAAATTTACCCAAAGAAACGATTTTTTTTGCAGAAGTTCAAAAAGTTTACTGTAGTAAGTGAAATTCCTCTGTAGTGAAAAAGAAAGCAGATTACTGAATAAAGCAAGTGAGCTTGCACCCTATTTCTGTCACGTTAATATGAACAGAAAGCTTTAAAAAGATTGAAAGACATGCCTAAAGGCTGAATTAGTGGTGCCACACCATATCCATAACGTACGCGCAGTTCTGTAAACGATTGTTTATGCCACACTATAATGCCAGAGCCATAACCGTAGGTATCTATTTGATTAAAATTTTTCGCCATAACCGTAAGCTGCTGTGAAGTATTTTGCTACGTAGGAAGAGTGCTATTCTGAAGTTTGTCTGTGCGAAGTTTAAGAGTAAAAGCTTGATTTTACAGTGCTTCATCTAAGCGCAAAATATCAATTATTCACACTCATTCCTTATGCCTATTTATTGATAGTCTGATTTAGGAAAAAATAAATTATATACAGGAGCTTTCAATAATTTTCGCTTATTGTTGCATATTGTGTGTTCACGACTAATAGTAGGAGATCCGACAAGGGCACCACGACCTTCACGCAGTTGTTTAATGGATGAAATCTACTTTGTATGAAATTTAACGTGTTAGGAAATATTTCGCGAGTGGTTGGCTGAAAAAATCCTGGCAAAGATATTTTGAATTAAATATTCAAAAACTATTATTATTTTTTAATTTTGCACTCATTTGTTTAATGAGCAAATTACATATATAGCAATCGAAAGCATAAATCCTATAGATTGTGTTAAACAGATAAGTGAAAATTACTAGTATTACCTAACTGTTCATACCTGCCAACCCGATAGGTAGGCCAGGAAAAAAATAGACAACACAAGATTTTCACATTCTATAGGCTTAATACTTGCGATTGGTATATAACTTGTTCATTAAACAAATGAGTATAAAATTAAACAAGTAATTTTTAAGCAAAAAACAAAACCGACTTCAATTCAAACATACAAATTTAAGATTATCGTTAATTTCTTCATGATCCAATGACCGGAATTAAAATAAATTAGTATGGGATCACCTGTGAGGTAACACCTTCCCTTTAAAAAATGAATTATAGAAATCGGTTCACGTGGTCCAAAGTTATGCGAAAAATACATAATTAACACGTTAAATTCCTTACAAAATAGATTTCATCCACTAAACAGGTGGGTGAAGGTCGTGCCATTGTCGGATCTTAGACTATAAGAGCGAAGTCTTGATTTTTGCCGTGAAACAAAAGTCGTAAGAAAGCTTCAATTAAGCACAAAATCTAAGTCAAGAGTGCATGCTTGATTTTGGAAATGTGAAAGCACAAATTCGTATCCACTTAACTTTGTCGCTGTTATTTTTCCCTTAGTCTCAAAAAAATTGTTAAACCATTAAACATTTCACAGCAATACTGAATGGTTCTTTTCATTAGTTGGAACACAAATTTAACAATAATAAACAATTATAAATAACATATAGTTGGTAATTGGCAATAATGAACACGTCAAATATTTCTTTCGTGGAGTGAAAAAATTTAATGTAATAGCAATGTTTTTTTATACCGAGAGAGGTTTATGCGATTTTTTTTAAAATAAAAAAGGGCTATTAAATGATCGGGATATCAATAAAAAAATATAAAAACGTTTCTAAAATATTTTCTTAAAGTTCAAAAATAGATGTTTTAACTGCTTTAAGATAACATCAAAAATCCGTATAAATGGAAAAGTTTCGAAAATCGTTAAAATTTCGCAAATTTTAAAAATTTTGAATAAAAATACTTTACTCTTTGCTACTACGAGCTTATTATGCCTGCAACGGCGTCTCTTAGCTAACTGTTTACTTTAAAAATGTTCGCTACAGAATAGTAAAAATAAATGTGTTTATATTCTACTGGAAAATGTGTAATTTTGTTGGACTTATATTTTTTTTTTAACAAGAAAAGTAGGTGAATAAATTCTTCACAAGTAACTAATTTTGTTGTTTTATTTTTCTTATCCTCTTTCTTTACACTTTTCGCATTGAATTTTTTCACTTTCTTGTATTGGAAAAAAATTAACCCGTCAAACATAATAATCAACATTGAAAGAAAAACGCATAAATATACTTATAACAACAATATCATTTTAATAAATATTGCTTTGAGCTAACAATAAGTATATGTTCAGGAATTGTTTATGGCATGACACAACAATTAAATAACAATGAAATAGAGATCGAGAAATGAGTGTGATTGTCACAATTATATATGTAAGTAATTAATAAATGAAAACAAGAAAGTAAACTCACATTTTTTAAAATATGAAATAAAATCATAAAAACTGTAAGCAAAGACAAAAATAATAACAGCGATACGTGACGCATTGGAAAAAAAAAGAAAAATAAAACAAAATACAACAAAAAAANTAAATGAAAACAAGAAAGTAAACTCACATTTTTTAAAATATGAAATAAAAGCATAAAAACTGTAAGCAAAGACAAAAATAATAACAGCGATACATGACGCATTGGAAAAAAAAGAAAAATAAAACAAAATACAACAAAAAATGATAACAGCTAAAAGAGTTGCAGTATAATTGATAATGGAGTGATGGACGAAAACTTAAATTAACTATGACATTTGGAATGGGCAAATCAGAAGAAGATTGCTTTACAAATAAACCTAAAATTATAGATATTCCCTAATAATTTCACTTTAGATTTTTAAGCTATTTTTTTATTCTATAAAAATTATAAAAAAATTAATAAATGCGTCTTAACTAAGGATAAGATAATCGCTTTTGTTTTACTCTTAACTGCTTAGGCGTTCTATAACAACTTAAAAGTTTCATAGTTAACGGTTTGAGCTGTTTTATTGTTATTGCTAAGTTGAACTTACCAACTCCTGGAAATGGTGGCATTCCAGTGAAGGCATGCTGTAAGGCGGCAGCATCACCATTTGGCAGACCTTGTGGTGGAATCGTTAAATGAAGTGGATCTGTGGTGAATATAGAAAATATGTCTATAGAAAATTATGATATGAGTTGTTAGGAAGAGAAATAGAGATGCTGTGTGTGTAAGGAATACATATACATATTAGTAAATAAAAATACATTAAATCCAATTCTGAAATTGAAATCACAGATAAAAAGCTCTTGACAAAACAGTCACAACCTTAACAAATGCCACAGAATAAGCTTTTGAAAGCTCTCTCTAAATCTAATACGGGCGCCATTGCTTTAACACAAAAGTTTTTGAAGTGTGACAAATTTTTTAAATTGGTCAAAATCTGAAAAAAGTTTTTAAAATTTGATAAACGCTGAATATAAAAAAACATATTTCAGTGGCACACTCGTGGAGAGTCTTCTGAATCATGGTAATAAAAAGACTGTATCAAAATCACACACTAACCAAATTTATCTCAAAGACTAGCGTTTTAAAGCTTTCTACATTTTTTATATGGACGCACCGACAGTAAAAGCTCTCTCTGAGCTTGATTGATTTTTTCTTAGCAAAGTAGAAAATGTAATTTAAGGCAGATATTAACCCATCGCTTTGAAAATTTGTTGACTTTAATAAATATTTACACAGTTTACTCATTTCCACATACACACACAGCTCTGTTTGTGCTATATCGTTTTTTTTCTTATTTTTTATGGTACTTACGTCCCGGGAATGCCGTCTGCGGAATGCCATTCGTAAAGACGCCATCAGCGGCGGCGGCAGCTGCTGCGGCCGCTGCAGCAGCCGGTTGTCCATTTGGCGTTTGAGCGCCCATATTGAAATTTGGCATGGTCGGTGAGGGCAGCGATGGCTGACCGGTGCCATTTAAGCCATGAGGTATTTGCGTTGCCAATGCGGCCATCGGATTCATATAAGAGCCGGGTGCAGTGGCAGCGGCGGCCATTAAAGCGGCTTGCTGTTGCTATAGTTGTGGAGATGAGAGAAGAAAAAGACCGAGAGAGGAAGAAAGAAAAAGAACAAAGACACACAGATACATTAAATACAGAAGAAAATGATGAATGCATATTCGAGGGTATGAGCTCAAAATGATGAGAAACGGAAATGCAAAAGTATACAAATGATGAAGTTGTGCGCATAAATAAGGCAAGCAATTGGTGGTGAATGCAGCGTTGAAGGTGAGAGGCGCGTAGATCGAGTACGCGCCACGGAAGCGGTTAGTACGTTAAGGAAGTGTGGTGCTGAGAGTGACGAAGGGGGGGGGCGGGGGCTGAGAGTTTAATGTAGTTGCAGTTAAATTGGTTTCGCTACAAAAGTAGCAATAAAAATGCGAAATTTACGAGGCGAACGCTGGCCAAAGGCGAGCGTGCAACAGACAGACCGACATGGCGAGCGTGGTGATAAAGTTGGGGAAAAACTTGGGTGTCAGGATCGCTGCGCTATGCTGCCGACCACCATCAACGCCAATGTCGCCGTTATTTAATGCACTTTACGTGCCGTTGATTTCTACTGAAGCTGATGCTGCTGCTGCTATTGCTGCTGCTAATGTTGTTGTCCTTGTTTTTGCGTCCATTATTCCACGGCTTTTAGCATTGTTTTCATTTGCGCTTCCACAGATTACATTAAAAATTTTTTGTACGTTTTTGTTTTTATTTTGCAATAAAACTTCAGCTTGTCTTTTGTTTTGGCATTTTATGTGACAACAACAACAACAACAGTACTTACAAAATCAACAACAGCCAGAGTAGCATCGAAAGCAAATGACATGAACAATAAAAGTAAGTGGAAAACAATGCACCCAGCATCAATGGCAGCAACAACTACAACAACAAAAACAATCGAAATCAATTACTGCGTATTGTTTTTTATAAAGATTTTTTATAGACGTATCGTTTTTTATACTTTTTATCGCTCATTTAATTNTAAAGTTGGGGAAAAACTTGGGTGTCAGGATCGCTGCGCTATGCTGCCGACCACCATCAACGCCAATGTCGCCGTTATTTAATGCACTTTACGTGCCGTTGATTTCTACTGAAGCTGATGCTGCTGCTGCTATTGCTGCTGCTAATGTTGTTGTCCTTGTTTTTGCGTCCATTATTCCACGGCTTTTAGCATTGTTTTCATTTGCGCTTCCACAGATTACATTAAAAATTTTTTGTACGTTTTTGTTTTTATTTTGCAATAAAACTTCAGCTTGTCTTTTGTTTTGGCATTTTATGTGACAACAACAACAACAACAGTACTTACAAAATCAACAACAGCCAGAGTAGCATCGAAAGCAAATGACATGAACAATAAAAGTAAGTGGAAAACAATGCACCCAGCATCAATGGCAGCAACAACTACAACAACAAAAACAATCGAAATCAATTACTGCGTATTGTTTTTTGTAAAGATTTTTTATAGACGTATCGTTTTTTATACTTTTTATCGCTCATTTATTTAAGAAACTCTTTTACATTATCTGCTATTGTTTTTATATCTCGCGTTTTTGTAGTTGTTGTTGTTTTTATAACATAACCATCACCAACACAGTGCTTATTGGCTTGCCTGCTTGGCTGTCTGTTCATTTGTTTGTTTTTATGTTGCCTACTTACCTGCGCATAAGCTCCATATGGTCCAAATTGATTAAAGACAAAGGGATTAAGTAAATTCATATGACCCGCCATTTGTTGCATACGTCGTATCTGTCGCTCCTTCTCAGTATCGGCAAATTTCACAACAAGACTGGAGGAAGCACCCTGCAGCGTGGCGACATTACATGGAAATAAAGTGCAAAGTAATAAAAAAAAGAGCAAAGATTAAAAATGTGCTGCATAAAAAAGAAATATGTATATTAGGGTGCATTACTCTCCATAAATATAAAAAAAAAACATCGGTACCGTTTTTCCTTCGGAATTATAATTGTATATGTATTATATTTAAAGACATCCGCCAAAATATTTTCGACAAATGTTAAGATTTACGTGAGCTGGACCGATTTGAAAATAGCTCTAAAAATAGAGTTTATTTTTTTATTAATAAATTTTTATTTTTAAATAGTTTTTCCAAAAATTCACTTCAGAAGATAGAGTTATGCTTCATAGGTGTGTATAAAAACGTTTACAAATTTTAACAACGTTATCAAAGTAATATGATCTTTACAGGCATATAAATATAATAAATTTTATATATCCGGTGGAAAAATCGCAACTTTTTTTGTGAGACACCCTAATGTATAGATATGTATAAAAATATGTATGCTGAAAGAAAAGCTGAAAATAATTTATCGGGTAAAAAGTACAATCGAAATTAATAAAAGGCGCGCTTAAGCCGACTTTCACTTCAAAGGAAGAGTGCGCGCGGTGACAGCTCGCTGGCTGATTGCCGACTGGAAGTTCATAGTTGGCAGTTGGGTTTTAATTTATATTAATTTAAGCAGACGGCGGTAGATGTTGAGTAATTAATTTTCGGACAGTGAAAAATTTATTTACCAGGATTCTGAAGAGATTTTTAAAAATTATTTTCAATTGAAGATTCTTTGAGTTGTATTATGCACCAGGACAAAACAAGAAAAATTCCTGCTAATATCGCTCTTTCTTCAGCTGAGAACGGTGTAAAAAGCTAATCGACCGCTCCGAGGAAGCATAATGTCGCAAGCACCTCAACTTGTATTAAAACATTCAATTTGGTTTTCCAAACTTTATTTGAAGAAATCAGTGTTAGCTTTTGAAGTTAACTGAAGCTTTCACTCTCCAAAGCTTCGAATGTACTGCTTGCAAGAAGCCTAAAACTGTGTGTTCACCAAATTAAATTCAAATGTCGTAAATTTTTATTGTACACATTGGCCCGTAGTTAAAGTCGAAAGTTTAAACCTCTTCTAGTTAAAATTAATCTTTAAGTTTAGAGCAGCCTTTAAGTTTTAGTCAGTTATAGACATGTTAGAGGCAGGTTTTTGCTAGATTGACACAAAACAGGGCCATTAATATAAAATGAAAAAAGTAACCAATCCGCAAATTTTGACAGGAAAACGTCTACTTAGAGTACGCTTTTAAGATTTTAAAACCTCGTCAACCTCATTTTAAATTTAAAACGCCGATTTAAAGTTAAAAGGTCTTTTAAGTTGACTATGACAGTGTTAAAAGAGTGTTTATCTTAATATACAGTTTTAAATGTTAAAACCTGCCTCTAACTTGTCTATAACTAAGGGCCATTTTATTTAAATAGCCCCAGCTTTCCTTAAAAGCAGAGGTGAGCAGATAGAGCTTTTATTCCGTGTGTGTGCATACGAGATGTATAGAAAGCTTTGTAAACGTAAATAATAAAAATTAAAAATTTTCAAGGCCTTTTTTTTTAGTTTTAGTCACCAAATACTGTAATAAATTATAGAGTTTTCATTGAAAGCAGATAGAAATTAAAAGCCTTTACTTCTTATTTTGCTCCAATAAGGTGCTAAAGAGTATACAACTGGAAGTGGAATTAAGGATTGAAATAATTTATTTTCAAAAGCTTTATCATTTTAAACTAAAGCTTGTATTAGTTTTGGATGTGAAGCGAGGCTTTTTGATATATTTTGGTGCAAACATCCGTTACTCTTTGTCCACTTTGGTTTCGACAGAATCCACGAGATTTAATTTTCATGAGCTCAAATAAGAATTNGATATATTTTGGTGCAAACATCCGTTACTCTTTGTCCACTTTGGTTTCGATAGAATCCACGAGATTTAATTTTCATGAGCTCAAATAAGAATTCATGTGTAATTATGAAAAGCTTTTACTTTCAAAATGTTTTTTTTTTTTATGAATCAAAGCAGTCCTTGCCAATCATTGCCCTGTGTCAATCTAAATTAGTCACGACCAAAATATATCCCTAAGTTACACAGAGTAAAAGCTCCCTCTAGAGCGATAAAAATTGTGCAAAAAGCTTAGAAGCTCGACGCACATGTTTATGGAGTGGACAAGTCTGAGTTAAAGGAATTAATTTCTTCTACAGAAAGGTTTTTCTTGCAAAAGTTATGTATGTACCCTGCAGGGAGTGACGTTAGCTTATACCTAACTTTAGTCTGTTTACGCGAACACTAGTGCTAACTATTAACTGTGTATTTTGTTCGAAAAGCTAACTACTTTTGTGGGGCGATGACCGCAAAAAAGTCAGACCTGGATACCTCTGCATTACATGTCAACTAACTTGTAACTAACTACTTTTGGACATAAAATATCAATAAGAAAAACAAAATATTTTTTTGTTTTTTTACTTTTTTATTTTCTTATTTATTTACTTTATTTTATTACATTTCATATTTGTTTACATATTCTGCTCTGGGTAGCCCCATATTCGAACACCGTCAGACATAACTTCAAAATGATAGTATAAAATTTCGATCTTCCTTTTATTTGTCCTGAATATAAAAAAGAATCTGCGAAGTTCAGAAAAAAAGTGTATTGAAAGTAATTTTTGTATGAGGATATTTAATAGAAACTTGTAAAGAAAACCAACTCCCGATTGCGTCTGCATGACTCCTGCACGACTTTACAATTCACTTTAAGTTGGTTTTGTCATAGCTAATTAAAAGTGAGGTATTAATCGAAATCTCGCCAAAAAGCTAACTATAAGTTGGTTAGTTTTAACAATTGATAATTTTTCACTGCAGGGATACTTCAAGGCACAAGCAGCCAATGACAAGCATTTGTTGAAAGAAAAGCTCACAGAAGCACACATCGTCGTTTAAAGTACAAAACCGAGTATCGTCATTCTGCAAAACCGCGTAACTGACATTGGCTGCCAAAAGTTGGATTTGCTCACACAAGCTCTTGGCTCAATCCTTGTCCATTAAAAATATACTAGCCAGAAATGTGATTGCTTTATAAAAAAGAGAACCATTTTGAAATATGAGTGTTTTTACGCTCTAGAAAATAATTTTTACAACTTCACATAAGCGGTTTTGCATTTTGCTGATACGCGGTTTTGCATTTTGTTGATACGCGGTTTTGTACTTTATACGACGAAATATGTTTGTGTGTGTCTCTCACTCTACATATGTACAGTTACATACTTATATGCATACATGTGTATACCATTTTACTTGTCATTCACTATTTATTTATGCTCTTCGGAAGGTAAAAGAAAATTATAAGCGGATTTAATATACGCTTTTCAAATAACAATAAAGCATTTGTGCAACAAATACACATCTCTTACGAATGTGCACAAGTTTACATGCGTGTGAGGGCTTAGTTGATTTGTTGGGCAAATATTTCTTTGAAGTAACACTAGCGTGAAAGCTTAAGCGCACATGATTTTCGCTTTTAAAATGTATTTACTGCTTCGAAATTAATTACATTTCTAAAGTTTTAAAGAAATTTGCAGGAATTTTACATTTTTATGAAATTTTAGTGGAAAAAAAATTTTTAACTAGAAAGTAAATGAGGAGCTTTCTAGGCACGAAGCTTTTGTTTCTCCAGATTAAAAAAAAAATTGCCCGAAAGAATATTTCGGATGTTATTCAAAGCGTATGAGAATAAAAGCTTATGCAGGAGAAAGCACCTGCGAGTCAAAGCTGATGGTA